>NW_021146455.1:0-5411 GCF_002837175.3 Physeter macrocephalus
AGAGGGGGCACAGGCAGGAGACGCAGTCGCAGAGGCGGGCAAGGCTGCTGTGACTCCCCCAGGCCACCATGGTCAGGAGGGCTGTATGTAGCAGACAGAGGGCCATGGTCTGGCTTACACTTTTAAAAGATCTCTCCACTCCGTAGAGCTCTGTAGAAGCTGCGTTGCAGGGACAAGAGTGAAAACATGGCAGCAGTTCATAGTTGGGTGCGAACATCTAAGCAGTTGCTAATGGTGGCACGGATGTGAGATGTATTTTGAAAGTAGAACTCATACAACTTGATGATGGATTGATTGCGGGGAGTGAGGGAAGGAAAGAAACCAAGGATCCCTCCCTGGTTTGGGGCTGGAGTCATTGGCTGAACGGCAGTGCCATCTGCTGAAATGGGATGGGGTGGGGGAAATCGGAGATTCTGTGGGGAACGCGCAGAGTTTGAAATGCATGTTCCTTATCCAAGTGGACATGTGAAGTAGACAGCTGGGTATCCTTGTCTAAAGCCCAGTGAAAAAGTTATGTCAGCAGGTATTAGTTTGGGAGTCATTGGAATATCAAATATTAAGGGGTTTTAAACCCACAAGCTTTTGGGGAAGTGTGTCTGTAGAGAAGAGATGAGAAGCTCAGCCCGGAGATCCCCGCTTTATAGGTCTACCAACTGCCTTGAGGCATTGCCTCTTTATTCCTGATTTATAAGATGCACTTCACATCTGACAGCCACGGAGCAGGCCATTTGTCATTTGACATTAGAGGCATGTTTTCTACATCTCGATCCAATACTATACAACATAGAGTTTAATTATAGTTGCAATGCTTCCGTGTTTCCAGCATTTCCCATTCTTTAACTAATTCTATAATGTCATATTAGTTGAGGAGAAGACACATAGCGAAGTTTATTTCTCTTCATTTTTTCTTTTCAAGTCTGTCAGTTTATCATCTTTTACTAGATCCTGTTTTTCTATGTTGTGACCAAGTCTCCTGGCCAGGTGCCAGCACTTCTCACCTCTTTCCCCACATTCAGATGCAGTCGTGAAAAAGCATGATGTTATTGGGGCAATGAAATAAATTAGACTTACAATGACTGCAGCATTTTCTTGGAAAGTCAGTTGTAGTCCATAGGAAACAGAATGTACATTCACCACACGCTGAGATTTTTGAAATTCTCGACAGGAACAGGCAGAGGATTTTATGCCCTGGACAACTCTGTCCGCCAGAGGTCACCTCCTTGACCCTGCCCCTCCCCTCACGCCCGCGTTGTACACAACCTGAAGTCAGGGCAGGCTGCACCTGTCTCTGCATACCTGGCATACAGTCATTCACGCTGCCATTCACTGTGCTAGCAGCTATTGAAGCGCTACCGCGTGCCGGGCACACAGCGCTGGTCCTTGAGGAGTTCACGGTCCAGCGTGGAGCACAGAAATGAGCAGACCACGGATTCAGTGCCGTTTCCTGGGTGCTGTGGTGGTGCCGGGTCCAGGGTATAAGGAAGCCCCGCATGGGGCAAGTCGGGGCAGATTCCCAGATGCAACCTCCAGGCTCCTCAGTTGCACAAACCCCTCCCGGGACCCTGGTAATGTACTCACATGGTTATATGTCGTAAATTTTGAAAAAAAAAACAGATATTTTTGCATTTTTTGTCACGGAGACAAAAATGACATGATGTAAGTTTCATCGTCCCCAAAATCTGGACCTGCCCCTAACAAGGTCTCGTGGAAATTTTCTAGAAGGAGGTGGCACAAGGCTGGATCTTGATGAGGATGGGCACGGGGTGGGGTGGGTGCTAATCAGGGAGGGGCATTGGTTCCTGGAGGAGGTGTTCCCAGCACAGGATGCAGCGTGTGCAAAGACCCGGTGGTGAGAGCACCAGGGTGGCTGAGAGATCTGAGATCTGCCCCATTTCACTGCGTGGGCAGCCAGGTGACAACACGAAGCGAGGCTCCAGAAGTATCAGGGGCTGCATGGTGAAGGGCCTTGCAGGCCACGCTGAGGAGTTTGGGTTTTATTCTGAGGCTTCAGTAAAAGTCTTAACCACGGAAGGAACTTAACCATATTGTGTGGTAGAAAGATGCCTCTGGGAGCAGATTGGGGGATAGTAGAAGGGGAGCAAGAATGAAGAGTAGTGGTGAGTTCAGAGGACGCCGCTGAGCTAAGCAGAGGAGATGACAGATGGTCTACCTGTCTCCACGTGGCTGCCTGGGGAGACGGGTTCACAGGGCTCCGAGCTCAGCAAAAAGGATGTGCGTGTGGTACTGTTCGGGGTGGAAGGGATACGTGAGCTCCAAACTGGGAATGCAGGTTTCTAGATGCAGGTGGCCAGTAAGAAGTAGTACACAGGATTGTGGAGTTGAGGAGATAGTCTGTCCTAAAAAAATACAGTACACATGGGAGCCGTTGTCACATGGATGGGAGCTGATACGTCACCAAGAGCGCAGTGTTAAGTCTGGGCTCAGCAAACTTGGACTCTCGGATCAAATCTCGCCCACTGCCCGTTTTTCTGAATAAAGTTTTACGGGGACCAGCCACACCCGTTGTTTACATAGCGTCCGCGGCTGCTTTCACACTACAGCAGCAAGGTTGAATTGTTACAGTAGAGACCGTATGTCCACAAAGCCTAAAATATTTACCATCTGGCCGTTTACAGAAAAAATTGCCAACCTTTAGTGTGGAGTAATAAAAAAAAAAAAGGACTAAAGTCTACACCTGGGAAAACATCCACAGTTAAATGGGAGTCAGAGAAAGAAGAATCTTCGAAGGATGCTGAGAAGTGGAGGGTTAAACAGGGACTTCCCTGGCGGTCCAGTCATTAAGACTCTGCACTTCCACTTCACGGGTCAAGGGTTTGATCCCTGGTGGGGGAACTGAGATCCCACACGCCGTGTGGCACGGCCAAAAAAACAAAAACAAAAACAAAGAAACGGAAAAGAGCGGATTCAAGAGAGAATGAAGATAGAGTCAGCATGTCCAGTATTGCCAGAGGTTTTTAAATAACGTCCATGGAGTTCAACCAAAAAGAGGAGTGTATGCCCTTTTACCGCGTGTACCCCGCTAACACTGCCAGCACCACCTTTGTTCCAGACTCCAGCCTAGACCCTGCTGATATCTTTGACTCACTTACACCATCAGCTGCTCCCGATCATCCTGTCTTGTTTTATAAGCAGCCGTGAATTCACTCCATCTCTTCCTTCTCCATTCCTACGCCACTGCTCTGTTCCGCTCCAGTTACCCGGTCCTCTGGATCCTGCGTCGGAGCCATTTTACTTCCCTCCTTGGTTTTTGCCTCTAGTCCCTCTTACTTATTTTTAAATGACTTTATGTTACTCCGTCCTTTACGTCCTTCTGAGTTTCCTCAAAAAAAAAAGAGATGATTATCCCTCAAGAGGCTTCTAGTAATCATCTTGCCGGTGGGGTCCTCCTCGATTAGTTAGGGCAGGCTAATCACCGTTTCAACAAATCCACCCCGAGTTCTCAAGGCTCAGCTCAAGAGAGGTTTGTTTTTCAGTCACACCAACTGTCCAAGGCGGGTGTCCTTCAAGTGCCCTTCTGATCTCTCCTGCCCCCCACAGACACACAGATCCTCCCAAAACACGACTTCCCTGACACAGTGCTGCCTTGCTTCCTGTTCCTGAGCGTGCCGGCACGTTTTGCGCAGGGCCTTTGTGCTGGCTGGTCCCTCAGCCTGGAAAGTCCTCCCCTGGAGCACACGGTGTGCTCCCTGCAAAGGTAAGGGAAGCTTCAAGTCCTCACCCAAAGGTCATCTTCTCAGGGAAGACTCCCCAGTCGCTGCGTTCAACACTGTAAATCTCTCCCTTCCCCTCCCACCACGCTTCGCAGCGTTCTTTTCTCATGGCTCCGTCTCTGTCTAAAGCGCTGCGTGTTCGTTCCACTGTGGCTTCCCCTCTGTGTCCATGAGAACCTAAGGCCCATGAAGCAGGGGTTTTGCTGCTCTGTCCGCTGCTCTTTTCCCAGATCCTAGAACAGTACAGGGCACATAACAAGCAGTAAAAATCTGTTGCTGAAGGAGAGAATCTCAATACACCAAGGGGTGTAAACTTGCAAAGGCTGATGTCAGCGAAAATCAGAAGTAGGGCCACGGGAAAAGAATGGGCGAGAACCACCCAAGAAGGGCAGCTGTGAGAGCAGCCAGGGGCTCAGCTCCGCGGAGAGGGGAAGAGTCCTGCAGAGCCTGGACGGAAGGAGAGCCAGGAGGTGGAACCACGTCCCGCACAGAGGGCAGAGCCCAGCTTTACCCAAAGCTTGGATCAGCTCAACTGAAACCCCCTGACAATCAAAGATAACCGAGACGGGCTTCCCTGGTGGCGCAGTGATTGAGAGTCCGCCTACCGATGCAGGGGACGCGGGTTCGTGCCCCGGTCCGGGAGGATCCCACATGCCGCGGAGCGGCTGGGCCCCTGAGCCACGGCCGCTGGGCCTGCGCGTCCGGAGCCTGTGCTCTGCAACGGGAGAGGCCGCGACAGTGAGACGCGACAGTGAGAGGCCTGTGTACCACAGAAAGTGATCCAGTGAACTTTACTTTCTGCTGCTAAAACTCTTTCAGTTCTACAGATTTCCAGCACTTAGACTGGGAATTAAATATGTTTCAGTGAAACCAAATAACAAATTTTAAACCAATTTTTAAAAAATAAATTTATTTATTTATTTTTGGCTTCGTTGGGTCTTCGTTGCTGCGCGTAGGCTTCTCGTTATGGTGGCTTCTCTTTTTGTGGAGCACAGGCTCTAGGCACGTGGGCTCAGTAGTTGTGGCTCTCGGGCTCTAGAGCACAGACTCAGTAGTTGTGGCACACCGGCTCAGTTGCTCCGTGGCACGTGGGATCTTCCCGGCAGGACTTGAACCCGTGTCCCCTGCATTGGCTGGCGGATTCCTAACCACTGCACCACCAGGGAAGTCCCTAAACCAATTTAATTCGAAGTGTGACCCAGAGACAAGAGTCCTCTAGTATTCCCTAAGGTCTGATACAGATATGGATAAAAAATCATTTCAAGAACATCCTTTTCTATAAAGCAGCCACACTCAAACCCAGATACTATGAGCAGAAGTGTTAAAATCTGGGCCATGAGACAGAAATAAACTGTAGCACTCCTATGAAATCTGAGGCAACTAGCGTCTAGCAAATACGTGTATCTAGTTATCAATTTATTCATTTCTACCTTGAACTGAATTGTCCCAAAATATAGTATTTGCCAGAGTATGGGGGGTGGTTTCTTTTTAATTTTTTTAAATATTGCAAAACTTGTAAAATAGAAGTCACTATCTTAACCATATTTCAATGTTCAGTGGTGCTAACTGTAGTCACATTGTTGTACTGCAGACCTCCAGAACTTTTTTCCCTCGTGCAAAACTGAAACTCTGTACCCGTTAAACAGCAACTCCTCACCCTGTTCCCACTATCCCTGGCAA
>NW_021146455.1:5578-25000 GCF_002837175.3 Physeter macrocephalus
CTTAGTTGTGGCATGCAGGATCTAGTTCCCTGACCAGGGATCGAACCCAGGCCCCCTGCATTGGGACCGCGGAGTCCTGGCCACTGGACTACCAGGGAAGTCCCCACCTTTTCTTTATTCATTCATCCTTGATGGACATTTAGGTTGTTTTCATAGCTTGGCTATTGTAAGTAAGGCTGCAAGGAACATGGGAGTGCTAAGATCCCTTCAGAATTCTGCTTTCAATTCTTTTGGATAAATACCCAAAAGTAGGATTGATGGATCATATGATAGTTTTATTTATTTAAGGCCCCCTGCATTGGGAGCGCGGAGTCCTGGCCACTGGACTACCAGAGAAGTCCCCACCTTTTCTTTATTCATTCATCCTTGATGGACATTTAGGTTGTTTTCATAGCTTGGCTATTGTAAGTAAGGCTGCAAGGAACATGGGAGTGCTAAGATCCCTTCAGAATTCTGCTTTCAATTCTTTTGGATAAATACCCAAAAGTAGGATTGATGGATCATATGATAGTTTTATTTATTTATTTTATTTATTTTTTTTTTTTTGGTGGTACGCGGGCCTCTCACTGCCGTGGCCTCTCCCGTTGCGGAGCGCAGGCTCCGGACGCGCAGGCTCAGCGGCCACGGCTCACGGGCCCAGCCGCTCCGCGGCACGTGGGATCCTCCCGGACCGGGGCGCGAACCCGCGTCCCCTGCATCGGCAGGCGGACGCGCAACCACTGCGCCACCAGGGAAGCCCGATAGTTTTATTTTTAATCTTATGAGGAACCTCAGGCTCCAAACCCATAGGGCATGGGTTTTTCAACACACTTTTCCTCAATAACCCGTCTGAAAAATTTAGATACTACAGCTTACTTTCCATTCAGTGAAAGAGACAGACAAGAGGAATTAGACCCAATACTGAAAGGAAACATGGTAAAGGAACCAAGCAGTTATTCTAGGACAGTGACCCTCAGGTTCCTAGACCCGCTCCCAGACACTCTGATTCATGATATTCACGATTCTGGTCAGAGCCAGGTTTGGGAGCCATTGATTTAGGGCAGAACTAGGGTAGCTGTCACAGTGGATGGTGTCCCAGCTCCAACAGGCACAGGTCAGACAGGGCAGAGGTCAGGCCAGGCCAGGTCAGCCTGGGTCCGACCAGGCCAACAGGACAGAACTTGGTTCAGGCAGTAGGCCTTGCCTCCTTTCTGACCAATTGTCGAGGGCTGGGCAAGCAGGGCAGCAAAAGGACTACGGAGGTTCAGGTCTACGGGATCAGCACCCTGGACAGCTCCCTGCCAAGCCCGACGTCTTTCGCTCTCCCAGACCCGAGTTTCTTAAGCAGGTCCACCCACAGGAGGCTGGTTTTTGGTAAGGGTCTCACACCTGTGCCAGATACAGGTCCTGTCGTGTGCGAGAGCCGTGCTTATTGCCACCCTCACCAGTGCCCAGCTTTTGGTCTCTCTCTCTCAACCGGGAAGGACTCAGCGTTCCAGAGGGCAGCCGTGGCCCTGGGGACGACACAGTTTGGCCTCAGTGGTAGAGTACACGGGAAATGTATCTTCCTAGGCCTGGATCTTTCCCAGGTGAACGCCAGCTCCTGCCAGATTTTTCCTCCGACGACTTTCACACTGTCGTTAATACCAAAACACAGCTGTTAAATGAAGGATCATTACGGATAAATTGACACCTGGACACTTTGAGGATAGCAATTGATCATGTCCAGTGACAACTTCATTTCAAGGCAGGCGTCCAACTAAATGAAAGAGATCCTGGTATTGAAAAGACTCAATAAAACGCAAAGGCTATTTTCACCATGTTTCCACCAAAAAAAGTTACTGTTCTGCAGGGGCATTGATAGAGAAGTCCAAAAGATTAGCAAAGATTAGCAAAGATTTTTCTAAACAAATGTGTTATCTCAGAATCCCAAGCCTTAAATGCAAGTGTATTGCAGAGCAGAGATATTCACAATGACAATCCAAACATGTCCTTTATGTCATTCATGTTCTTCTAACAGATTCTAACCCAACCTGCAGACAGCAGGCTCTGTCATGCAAATTGTATGCTGAGTCCTGGAAGAGGATCGTTAGTACTCAGCACTGACAAAGCCGGGAGCTCTGGAGAAATCTCTCAGGCATTAATTGCTACGTGGAATTTAGCTCAGAGACCATGAATTGATCACTTTAAGAATGCTTAATTTAAATAGGGTGGTAATTTGCCCAGATGGCTACAATGTAAAAAGTTCTCAGAAATGCATGAGAGAAAATGCATTTCTGGCACCTCTAACAAAACACGTAATGAAGAAGCAGACCTTCAGAAGCAGATGGTCCCTTGTTCTGCTCTTCACATTCTGTTATCCCATTGAAACAAAACCCTGGAAAGTCCAATCAGCCTTGGGTTTTGCCCCAAATGGAACAAACTTAAAGGGCGAAAACCGTAATCTTTTGCTTCTGGGTGTTTTTCTCTTCACAGTGATTCTGAGTCACTGTCACCTGGTGTGAAATTAGGTGAAATTGGGTAATCACACTAGAAGATGTATAAAACCACCGCCACCCTGCCCCCAAAAGATGTATGTGCCAGAAATGACAGGAAACACGAAACTGACCGAAGCCCAAGAGAACTGTGTACAGCTCTGCTACTCATGCGGTTGGGGGTTAGGGGAGGAAAGGACTTGGGTTTTCTGTAAAGGAGTAACTTGGAAACATCAGTCTTTTGTCGTCATAACTGACACCTTCTATTATATGCATCGACATCAGTTTACTTTGAACCACATCAGGCCCCTTGGCTCGTTTATTGTTCAAATGCAGAATTCTAGCCCAATTTTATAATGAATAACTTGCCAATTATTTCCACATCTTAATTACTACTTGATTGTAAGGGGTTTCTTTTTTAGCTTTTGTTAAGGTTGCAAGCCTGTTTCCAAGGTAGCTAGTTGAATCTGATCACCGTGTCCAAATCGCTTCCACAGATGCACTTGTCATAACTTCGGGCTGGTTGTACGTGCAGCTCAACTCACAGCAGCGCTTCTCGAAGGCTATCCTCGAACGCCTGCCTCACGTCACCCAGGAGGCACATCACACGTGCGGACTCCTGGCCGCTGCCCCAAAGGTATGAAATCAGTGTTTCTGAGAGTGGAGTCAGGGAAGCTGCTTGTTCGGGAAGCTCCCGAGGTGACCCTGTGCACAGGGAGACTTGAGACCCGTGGGTTCGCAGGCCGGGATCAACCTGTACCCCTTCCCATTTCACCACTCGACTCATTCGATAGTCAACTTATGGTTGCCTTGGATTTTCAATTATTTGCTCCACAAATGTTCATTGCACAAGTGTTATGAACAAGGCACTTGACTGGGCCCTGGAGAAACACAAGAACACAAGCCAGAAGTGCTCCCTAGAAGCACAGGGGCCAAGTCCATCAGAGAAGACAACCCACAAACAATCTCCTAAGTAATTTTGCTCAACTACAACTTTGACAGGTGCTGCTAAGGGGAAATGGAAGATGTTTATACCAGGAGGGAGTGACAGCCTGGGAGTTCAGGGAGGTTGCCTCTGGGAACGGACGCTCAGACAGGGATCGGAGACCTGGGTGGGGAAGAGGGGTCCAGAGAGAGCATTCCATGAAGAGGGAGCTTGAGCCAAGGCTCTAAGGAAGGAAGACCACGGCGAAGCGGTAGGGGGGCAGCTGCCAGAGCGCGCAAGGGCCAGACCATGCCAGCCTTTTCAGTCCTGTTGAGGATTCTGGATTTTATCCTGAGAACAGAAAGGATCCACTCAAGAATGTTAAATACACCTGCTTGTCAGTGAGCTCTGCAGCGGTGTAGATGAAGGGGTGAAAGCAAGGGCAGCCAGAACGCAGCGAAAGCTCGGGGCGAGCCCTGCCCGGTGACAGTGGGGCAGAGATAGGAACTGTGCATTAGAAATAGGGGGCTGGCCAAAAAAGTTCGTTCGGGATTTTCCGTAAGATGTTACGGAAAAACCTGAAGGAACTTTTTGTCCAACCCAGTAAAACTTACAAGGGAAGATGTTAAATTGCATCTGATGAAGGCAGTGCCCTGGAACATTTAAGGATGTTAAAATCTTGACAGTCTACTTTTACTGATTTAAAAAACAGCCCTCACAACATATAATTTCCTTTTATCCTCAGTGACAGTCATTCATGAGAACAAAAATAAAAGCCTCAGTGGACACCCAAATTGTTCACTCTGTCCCATGCCACCGGACTTTACGTGGTTTGTGGCTGCAGCCCCGCGGCTCTCAGAGAAGTTGGATTTGGTTGGGGCCCTCTCTCTGGCGGGAAGCGCCACCCCTGTAAACATGCAGGCTGCGATCCTGGTGGTTTGAGGAGTACGGCACTCAGATCCTGGAGCCTGTTATTCTACAAAGCAAACACAGGTTTTAGTCAAAAGGCAGTGTGTTATTTTATCGCCAGCCACTGTTTTAGTCAAAGACACGGAGTGAAGTTAGGGTAACTGGAAAGAGGCTTCAAAGGAAAAAGGAGGAAATCATTTTGGAACGTCTAATCTGGAGCAGGGTCAGCCCCCCTTCTGATCCTGAGCGGCAGTAAACAGCAAAGCCCTTTACTTTCAGTCCTCCACGCACTGATAACGTGGGTAGAACCTTTGATTTGGATCGTATGCTGTAGTAGCTATACTTTGAAAACGTGGCCAGCTATTATAGAGATCCTCTACTGAGAGAAAAGTATTTATAACAACCAGACTTCACAAACGAACTTCTTTTAAGTCACCACTAAGTCAAAATCTATGAGATCCAATCTGATCTGAGATTTACCTTTAATATGATTATAGTCAAAAAGATTATTATGCAAATTTCTAACATAAACAAGATTGGAAGGAGAATTTGTAAAAAAAAATCTTTAAATATAAAAAAACAAAGTATACTCTCATAGGTGTCATCTGTTTAATACATGAGGGCCAGTGCAATCTTTAATAAAGTTCCCAAACATTTGAGAATGTATAGCAAGTTTTTAGTTAGATAATTCTGATTAATTAAATATATATTAAATAATATATAATTATATAGTACTATATAATTATTGGTACATTAATTTTTACATGCAGACTTGCCGTATGTACTACAAAGAATTTACCAGTTCTTGAAAAACTGGATAACTAAAAATATTATTTCCAGAAAACTGAACATAATTAACCTGCTTTTTCGTATTTATTTATGTTTTAAATGTACCTACAGTAAAAATGTCTCACGTGCAGTTCTCTGAGCTGTAACTTAGGCAGATATTCTTCTAACCACCACAGGCAGGAAACAGCGTGACTCCATCACCCCAAAGAATTCCTTCATGTTGACCCTTTGACGTCAGACCCTCTCCCCACCCCAGCCCCTGGGGACCACTGGTCTGGTCTCTACCTCTGCTGTCCTGGCTTTTGCAGAATGTCGTGTAAATGGGTTCACACAGCATGTCATCTTTTGACTCTGGCTTCCGTCACTTAGCACACTTCCTGTGAGATGCATCCACGTTGCTGCCTGTCTTCTTCTGATGATTCTCTAAGTAGTGCTTTACAGCCCTCATACCACCGATACAACAGTATTCATGTAGAAAGTGCAGCCATAAAAGAAGAAGGAAATAATGCCATTTGCAGCAATACGGATGGTCCTAGAGATTATCATACTAAGTGAAGCAAGTCAGACAAAGACAAATACCATATCACTTATATCACTTTTACGTGGAATCTAAGAAAATGATACAAATGAACTTATTTACAAAACAGAAACAGACTCACAGACATAGAAAACAAATTTATGGTTACCAGAGGGGAAAGGGATAGGAATAAAATAGGAGTTTGGGATTAACATATACCCACTACTCTATATAAAATAGATGAACAAGGTCCTACTGTATAGCACAGAGAACTATATTCAATTTATTGATTGATTGATTGGCTGCTCGGCTTGCGGGATCTTAGTTTCCCGGCCAGGGATCAGACCAGTGCCCCTGCAATGGAAGCACGAAGTCCTAACCACGGGACCACCAGGGAAGTCCATTCAACATCTTATAATAATCTATAATGGAAAAGAATCTGAAAAAGAATATATATATATATATATATATATGTATGTATAACTGAGTCACTTTGCTTTACACCTGGAATGGACACAACATTATAAATCAACTATACTTCAATTTTTTAAATAAAAATTAAAAACTAAAAACAAGAAAGTGCAGGAGATATGGTGCAGCCAGTTCAGCAGCACAGCCGACAAGTCCTCGGTGTAAACACGATCTCTGGGACAGCCAGCGGGTTTGCAGTTTGTTTCTTTCTAACAAAAGTGCCTGGTAGCAAAACCACGGTCGTTATTTGACCTATGGCTCCTCTGCTGAGCCATGGTCAAGGCTTTCCCCGTTGCCCATCGACTGAAACCCAAACTCCTCCTCAAACAAAATTCACTCAGAGCATTTTCTCCGTCTTATGTCCACTAGTTCCCTAAAATAACCTACTTTTCAGCCAAACTGGGCTGTTCATTCTTCCCTGATTCTTCTACACTTCTCAGCCTTTGAACATCCTGCCTCTTCATGCTTCAAGGACCAATTTCAATGCCGTCTTTTACACACCATCTTTCCTAATTCCTCCCTTTCTTCCCTCGAGGCTGCCCCAAAGTGGACTTAATCTCCAGTTCACGTGGCATGTTTGGTACCTCTCTCAGGGCACTGTTCACACCCAGTCCCACCCCCTCCTCCCCTCCCCCTCTGCTGCTTTCTTGCCCCCACTGGGTCATCTGCTCCATCAGGGAAAGCTGTGTCTTTCTCATCTCTGGGAAACAGCACCCAGCATGGCATCTTCGACTATTATTAAGGTGACACTAAAGGGTCCTATTACAAAATAAATGCTTGGCCGTGGAAGACAGGAGAGAGAAAAGGGCAGACATCTGAAAATTGTCGGGAAAAGAAAAACTGAGAATTGTGACTCTCATGCCACTGGAAAAAATATTTTGCAGCGTGTTCCTGGTAAAAGCATTATGACAGCAATTTCTGGATGAAAATTTTAAACTGGTAAAAAAGTGTAGGCCACTGGTGTTTTATCTTCTGTTAAATAGGAGGCTATATGTTTAAGACTCCTGGTCTCCTTAGGAGCCACACATGCCTGCCTCGTGAGACAAAAGAGTGTTCCTCACTGGAGGGACAGAAGCTGGTTCTCCCAAGGATCAGAAAAGTGGGCTACACTTTCGCTTCTAAAACACCAAGTGAGCTGGTTGCCTATAACAAGGCGAGTCATGGCTCTCCCTCAGGTGGTTTATAAATACTAGATGGGCAGGAATCACATCTTAGGCTTTTTTTAACCTTGTATGGTGGCCACTGAAACGCTCCCGGTCCCAAGGTCCTCCTGGACGCCCATCACCCACACCTGCACACTCATACACACCGCACACCCTGACTCCTAAAATGTTTGGGCATTTGAAGTGCAGTCCCAACCGTTTCCACTCCCTGGAGTGGCACCCAGCTCCTTAGGGCTGTGTCCTCCCTCCCTATCCTCCCCTCCGACAGCTGTAAGTCCTCAGCGGATATCAGCTGGCACCTGTGAGGATGGCAATAGTCATCTTACAAAATCAAGAGCAGCCAGGGAGACGAGGGGACAGGGTCCTAGCTCCAGATCCATCACTACCCGGACCCACGGCCTTGTGGAAATCACCAGCCTGCCCAGGGCTCTGGTTTCCTTGCCTCTAAACTGACAGATGGTATCAGGTGTGTTAGGTCCATGCCTTTTCCTGGTTCCAGTGTCTTCTGGCTCTAACCTTGGGGCTCTCTCAGTGTCTGAGGGGCAGGTACTTTCATGTTTGGCCTTGATCTTCACCCCCGTCTTGTTTCCTTTCTAGACAAAGCTGAGCCCAAACATGAGGTGCTCAGCTTTCTTTTCCCCTCTCTGGCCTTTCCTGGAAATAGGAGCACAGGAGGGCTCTAGTCTGACCGCCCCGCCGAGCCGTCTTTAGAGTAAATGATAGATGGAAAGAAAAGTCTGTTTCTTTCTGTCCTGTTTTCAGTGACTTCCAAGTTAGAAAATTGATGGTAGGATGAGAGCCTCATCACTGTTGCAGACACATAGCTCTCAGGAGCTGCAGATTCCAGTGTTCACAGACCCTCAGCATCTCAGCTGCTAAGAGATAATAAAAATGGTCAGAACTGGAATTCATGTCGAGCAGTCCCTCTGACGTGTCTGGGGCTCCTACACGGATCACCATGTCCGCTTGTACTCGAGTCTGTCCTTGGGGGTGAATGAGCCTGCCGGGAAGAGCCATTAACTCCCGAAGGGGCCTCTGGGGGTCGCTGAGCCAGTTGCCATGCTCACGCCCCCTCCCCCCATCACCTGGGGGTACGCGAGAGCCTTCTAGAGAGTGGGGTGGCGGGGGGCACGCCGGGACGTGACCAGCCAGTGGCCCATAGACGGCCAGGGGCTACCCTGCCCGCCCCACGAGCTCTCAAGCCCCCGCCCAAGGACTGGCTACCGCTTTCTGATGTACCACCGAGTGGCTGAACTTAGCCAACGCTCACTCTCCCTGGACTCAGAATCCCTGATAAGCGTATCAGCTTAACCAGATGCGTACAGAATCATCCACACACAAGAGAGATCTACCCTCAGTGGTTACAGGACAAAGGCTGTGTCTTCAGACCTCTAGGATCCTTTAAAGTAGATGAAAGGTAGGGTTCTGATGACATAGAAACCTTCAAAAAAGAAGTTTAAATGTCTTGGTGCCAAGTGCTTTCAACACACTATCTTGTCTAGTTCCCTTAACAATGACCTCAGTACTTTGAGGAGTTGGTCCTGTGCGCATTTTCGACCATCTCTAAAAGTAATAGGAATAACAACAGCTCACATTTGTTGAGTAGCACCTCGATTACTAAGTGCTTTGATGCATCGGATCGTTTCATCCTGACAACAGAACTCTGAGGTCCGGGATTCTATTATTGGCCCCATTTGACAGATAGGAAAACTAAGCGCAGAGAAGCCAAGTAGTTTGCTGAAGTCCACACAGCTGGCAAGGCACCCCAGCGCTCTGGTTCCAGGGCCTGTCCTCAGCCACGAAGCTCCAGGATCGGTGAGGCAGGGAGAAGGGCTGCCAGACTCGGCAGATACACACACAAGACACCCAGTTCGATGTGAATTTCAGACGAACGATGATGAATTATTTTAAGTGCAAGTATCTCCCATGTAATACTTGGGATATACTTTTACGAAAAGAATTATTTGTTGTTTATCCAAAATTCAAATTGGATTGAACAGCCTGTATTTTTATTTTTTTATTTTTTTTGGCTGTGCCACATGGCATGTGGGATCTTAGTTCCCCGACCAGGGATCGAACCTGCACCCCCTGCATTGGAAGCGCGGAGTCTTAACCAATGGACCGCCAGGGAAGTCCTGAACAGCCTATACTTAAACGGGCGACCCTGTGGGGAAGGGATACCTGAGGGTTGAGCCTCAGCCTGTCTAATTCCAGAGAACCTTTTCAAATCTGCTGCCATATTTGAATACATGCTTCTAAGGGCAGAATCATGTCCCAGTCCTGATGCTGGACTTTGGTCAACCGCTGGAATGAAAAGGCAAGCGGGCTTGACCCTGCATTAACAACAGAAAACAGGCATCCCAAGGCACCAAGATTGTTAGCCCTTCTTAAAATTCATTCAAACTCTGTGCCTGCTTTATAAAAACTTGAGTAAAGACGTGAGGAGACGTTTTAAAAAAAGAAAGGATAAGAAACGGGTCATTTATTTTTATATTCAGGAATGCCATTTTCTCCTAGGTACTCTGATAAGAAAAACCAGCAATGTTCTGCAAGTACTTAAAGGAGGCCAGCTAGGAGTAGGGATGAGAGCAGGGTCAGGAGAAAATGCAGGCAGGCAGTAGACAGTCAGTAGCAAGAGGTCTTTTCCCCCCTCACCACCATTCCCACCCCGAGCCAGGAAGATGATCTTTCGATGTCTGCTCGCAGCACATGTCTTGCGTGTTTACTCACAACACACGCTCAGGCTCTAGACAACTACAGGAAAAGCGCAGGAATTTTTAAAAGTCATGTGCTTAGAGCATTTTTGATGACCTCTCTCGAACATGAAATGGTGTGTGTTCATCATGATTCAGATGAGTTTGTCTGTGTTCCCACAAGGCTTGACATCACCCCGGTGAGTCAGCAGAAAACCAGCATCTTTACCACATTTACTGTTTGCTGACAATCATCCCAGAAATAGCTGCCCTTGAGACACTATAAAAGCTTTCCTCTCTCCCTCTTAGGGCAAAACATTTTAGGGGAGGAAGAGAATCTTGGCTAAATCCTGGTGTTCTCAGTAGGGTAACGATGTACATCCTTGGCCCGTTATAAGGAAGAAGCACGTTACCCGGGGCCCAGTGATCTGACCCACACTCAGACTGGCCAGTTGAGTAGAATTCCATTCAAGGGCCTCCCCCTGGAGGGGGATTCAAATCGTGGCCCCCTGACTCAATACAAGACACTCGGGCTTTCTCCCTGAGCCTCGGTTTTCCCATCCCCAAACTGAAACATAACCGTGGCTTCTACACAGCGCTGTGCAGGACAGACCGGCTGGTCCACGTGAAGTTCCCAGCACAGAGCCCGGGCCGCATGACACTCCCCGAGTGTTGTTATCCTCACGGGTCATTGGACTCCATCAAAGCCCCCGTGTGCCCTCTCACTAGCTTCTCAGAAAAGCCTCCTTCTGCCCTTGGGTCAGGCCCTTTCAACTCAGCCATGTAGGTAAACACATCTGGGATTAGACTCAGTGTTCTTAATAAATTCTCAAGCCATAGGCTGTACATTTCTTTTATTTTTATTTATTTATTTATTTATTTATTTATTTATTTTGTGGTACGCGGACCTCACACTGTTGTTTCCCCCGCATCGGCAGGCGGACGCGCAACCACTGCGCCACCAGGGAAGCCCACATTTCTTTTAAAAATCTGATGATTGGCACAGATATTTAGATATTTGAAATCTTATAGGCTAATTAGTGAAAGAAACAGTAACTTGTTTTAATGAACTGTAGTTGATTTACAATGTTTTGTTAGTTTCAGGTGTACAGCCAAGTGATTCAGTTATACATATATATACATTCTTTTTCAGATTCTTTTCCATTAGGGTTTATCACAGGATATTGAATAGAGTTCCCTGTGCTCTAGAGGAGGACCTTGTTGTTTATCCATCCTGTATATACTAGTTTGCAACTGCTAACCCCAAACTCCCAGTCCATCCCTCCCCCAAACCCCTCCCCCTTGGCAACCACAAGTCGGTTCTCTATGTCTGTGAGTCTGTCTCGAAACAGTGACTTTTTAAAGAAAGCTTATTTCATCCCTGAGGCTGTTTTAGAAAAAAGAAAGATTCATTTCGAAAGGAATTTTCATCTCTTTGTCCCTTCGCTGAATACTTACACTGCCTCACACTAGTTAAATTAGACTTAAAATTAGATTTTAAGGGAAAAACAATTCTCTGCCTTTCATAACACTATTTAAAATGCAAATTACTTTGCAGACAAAAAGAATTGGAATTTTTGTAGCTTAAAAAATAAATGGAATTCCGGAGTCAACATCATATAAATAGGTGTCCATCTGGCCAACCTTATGATTGCCAGTTTCTTCTCTTTCAATTTTTTTCTTTTATGTTTAACCGGAATTTAAACAGCTCCCTCTTGTGGCCTAAAAAGCCATTGGCACCTCCGAGTTTGGTCAGCTTCTTCGGTCATTTTATTCACTGCACGTTTTCTTAATAAATTGTATATTTGCTACAGTGGTGGGCAAGCAGCAAGGGGCTGGGACGGATGTTGCTGCCTGTGGCTGCAGCGGGTGTGGGTGGAATCAGCGTTCCAGTTCCAAGCTGGGACGCCGGCGTCGCGTTCACGCCGCGTCTAATTCAGGGGCTGTGTTTCTCGAGATTGCTTTGGCCAGAGCAGCTCACGAAGGGGATTGTTGCCTTCAGGCCCTGACTGAGCTGCACGGTGCTCAGAATTCGTGATGCCCGATCTACCCATTTTCAGCTGCAAAGCTTCAGACCGTAAAGGTTTAAAGGCAAGTCCCCTGAATACATTTTCTGGTACACGCTGTGATGTCCCTGAAACTTTAATCAGTTGTTCATTCCAAAAATATTTGGGGTGGGGGCGGGGGGGCCGCCTGCCGGGCACTGTACCAGGCGCTGAGGTGCAGTAAGCAAACCGGACATGGCCCTGCGATGCCGCAGCCTAGTGGGACGGCGAACCGTTGTTCAACGTGGGGCGCGGCCATCACTGTCCATGAGAACGACCTCTTCAATGGAGACGGGGCGTCAGGGAAGGCGGTCTCTCCGAGAAATGGCCGAGTAGCGAGTTGCCAGATTAAGGAGGAAAAATAACAGGTGCCCACGTGGAGAAGCGGGTGGAGCCTGGCTCCGGAGAGACTGGGGGCACGTAACGGTGGGGGCAGTATCAGGCCGAAGCCAGGCTCTTTGTGACCGTGGGTGGACAGTGGGTATCACCCTGACGCACTGTGGTCTCTTTGAAAGGCCATGCTGGCTGCCTGAGCAGACAGGACAGGAGGGGAGCGGGGATGGAAGTGAGGACGCTGCCCAAGGACCGTGCAACATCCAGGCAGGATGGCCGGGGCCCGGGTGGTGTGTGAGGAGAGGGCAGGGGGCGCAGGTTTTAGATCTACTTGAAGATCACGTTGATAGGATTTGATGATGAAACCAAAGTACGGGGCGGAGGGGAGGTTTAAAACGACCCGCACACAGCAAAGTCAGGGAGTCACCCACAACTCTGCACCGCAGAAAGAGGGATGAACCTCACGCACAATGTGGAATGAAAGAGCCCAAGACAAGCGGACACGGAAGACACCTCCCGGCAGCTCCCACCACCTCCTGAAGCTGCTGGGTGCCCGGCACCGCCTATCTGGTGGCATCTTACACCCCTACCCAAGGTCATCTGCCTTCCAAAATCACGCCCAAGAGAACGCACATGGAAAATCAGAGCCCAGGGTTTGAACAGTAAGAGACAGCGGACCCGTGAAGAGATTTCCGTGGAACTCCTTGGAGGCTCCAGGAGCCGCTTGGAGCAGGACACAAGTGGAACATCCTTTCCGAGCATTTTATGCAGCGCAGCATAGTCTGAACATTCTGACTGCAGACTGAGGGAAGTGAAAACCAGAATTCATACATTTTTCTGTAAAGATGGAAATGCTCGGTGTGGATATAAGATGAAAGACCCTATTACTTTAAATTTGCTGCTTGTTTTCTGCCCTTTGTATCACACATTTTTTAGCTGCTGGTATTGAAATCAAAATAGATGTTCTGGCCCCAAAGCAGAAAGCTTCTCCTAGTCAGGAAAACAAATGCCAGCCTTTTGGATTGTCTGAAAGCTAGAATTAGTGTGAATAAGGAGCCTAAGTCTTTCAGCTGAGGAAGCGTCTTTGAATGTGGGAGGTCGTCTGAGGACAGGATCTGAGAATTGCCTCTAAAAGTATCTGGCAAGAAGCGGGGAGAAAACCAACAGGAAACAAAATATGGCCCAGGGAGCTGGTGTGCACTGTGGTGGCTAAATTGGGTGATTCCCTTTGGCGACGAAAAATCAAATAACAATCGAGCTAAGAAGAAAGAAAAGAGAATTTTGTCTGAGCCAAACTGAGGATTATAACCTGGGAAACAGATTCTCAGAAGCTCTGAGAACTGCTCCATTGATCAGGAATTAAAGATGCAGTTTTATACATTTTTGAGACAAAGAAAGTATGTATCATATTGACAGGTTAGCATTGTATCCATAGTTCAATCAACAAAGTTTTTTTTTTTTCCTTTTTTTCAATTATGCATGTACAGACAAGCCTTTGGTCAGTCCGGCCCCTTGTACCCTTGTATGAGTTGAAAAAGAAACATATTAATCATAGAATTACAGTATTACAATGCTGGCCTCTGAAGAAAGGGGCCAACTTTTTCCCACAGGGTGATTTCATCCTCCTGCTTTGA
The DNA here is from genome assembly GCF_002837175.3 of Physeter macrocephalus. Classification (NCBI taxonomy): domain Eukaryota; kingdom Metazoa; phylum Chordata; class Mammalia; order Artiodactyla; family Physeteridae; genus Physeter; species Physeter macrocephalus. The sequence goes on from NW_021146455.1 coordinate 19,511, forward strand.
GGAGGTCTGGTTCACGTATAATGTAGATACACGTCACACATTGGGAAAAGCCTGCCCAGAGGGGGCATGTCATTTGTCTTCTTTCTTCTTCTTTCTGTCTTAGTTTGATTGTCCTGCCACAGAATATCAATGATCTTCCTCATCACCTTCGAAGGTAAATGAGAGGATAGCGTTTAAGCAAAATTGTTTTATTTGTTCTGACAGTTCCCATGCTGAGTCATGAACTTTATCACCTCAGTCCCATAAAGGGGAAAACGATCTTTGTTAGGGCAGGAGAGAAATGTTCCTCCATCTGCCTCCGATGCGGTATTACATTGACCATTTTCAGATTTTGATGCATTCGTTTCATCCTTCGGTATTTATTCTCAGGGAAAAGAGAAAAGCAAGACTGTAAGTCCTCGAAGAGAAGACCGGAAGACTTCACAAGTCAGAGAGAGAAAACCATACCACGACCCCATTTTACTACAGAGCATATACCAGCACAGGCTTGAAAGTGCACTTGCTGGCTTTACAGCAGGATGCCAGCAAAGTGGACTGGAGAAGCAGTGGACCCTGGCAGCCGCCCTAATCCCCCCACCTGGGGCTGAAGCCACCTGCACTCCCCCCACCCCGCCATCTCCCCACCCCCCACCCCCGCCCCAGGAGTGCTGGCCTCTCAGCCTCCTGCAAATCCCTCTGGAATCCATCTCAGCTGAGAAAGGCCAGCTCACTCTCTTCCTGAGGTCAGCCTGCACCGAGACTGGTCAATGTGGGGTGTAAAAGTTCACACACACACACACCCCGCGAACTTTGGGAAAATTTAAAAGGCTTCCGCGTCGGTGCTCTTTACGGGGTCAGCCGAGGCCTTCGGCAAGATTTCACTAGAGTCCACCTTCACCTTTGCACTGTCTTGCTTTCCTCCCTTCTGCCGACAGGCGTAAACCCTCATGAAGGTTCTACCGGCTGAACACCGCCTGCACCGTCGCAGTGACCGACTCGGCGTGTCGATTCGTTTCTTTGTTTTCCTAGATCTAGGGGTGAGGATTGGGGGTTCTGGGGTCTGACTCCTAATCATCTTTCATCTTTTTTTTTCCCCCTGGGGAATTTGAAGGGCTGTCATGACAAGAGGTTCCATTTAGGAAAACATTCAGAATCCACTTCATGTCACTACAAACCAAGGCACTCCTCAGTGTATCGATTAATCTCTGTAGCCGCAAGGAAGTGAGGCATAAGATACCGCCCGCCCCCTGGAGCGCTCTCTTCCTCTCAGGACAAGAAACTTCTAGCTCTCCTCCTTCCCGCATGATTGGCCACCCCTTTTTTCTGCTTTATTAATGAAGAGCATGTGGGACTTCCCTGATGGTGCAGTGGTTAAGAATCCGCCTACCGATGCAGGGGACACGGGTTCGAGCCCTGGTCCGGGAAGATCCCACAAGCCGTGGAGCAACTAAGCCCGTGCGCCACAACTACTGAGCCTGCGCACCTAGAGGCCAAGCTCCGCAACAAGAGAAGCCACCGCCATGAGAAGCCCGCGCACCGCAACGAAGAGCAGCCCCCGCTCGCCGCAACTAGAGAAAGCCCGCGCGCAGCAACGAAGAGCCAGCGCAGCCACAAATAAATTAAAAATTTTATAAATAAATAAATAAAACCAAAAAATGAAGAGTCCACTACCCAAAGGTATGCAGACATCAGTGAAAACATCGGGATACAGAGCTGTTCACATTTCTCCTTCAGCATTTTCACAATGGTAAGAATAAAAGATCTGTGGAAAGCATTTCCTTAATTAACAGCCATACATTGAACACCTCCTATGCACTCCTGTGGTTTAGAGTTCGGGAAAGAAAAGAGGTAGTCTGACCCATAGGAGTTTAACATCTGGTGCAGAGAATCTCAACCCTATCAAACCCAACACTCCTTCTTAAAACAAATATTTTCTAATGCCACCATCACAATTCTGATATAAAATCCATAAGTAGTTTACCTACAAATTCAAAAAACCATTATAATGCCCTAATTGTAAATTATAACAAATTTATAATATAAATTATAAAATATGTATTTTAGTTATAAAATATAAACAAAAAAAGTTGTAGCTTTCTTAATGTAGTTCAGTGTGTAGCTACTACAGAAATAATCAGTTGCTCTGCCTTAAAATAGCACCTGCCGATCATTGTAATAATCAAGACTTCCAGAAATTTTCCAAAATGCTACCAAGAGCTGTTCTGCCTTCCCTAAAAATCACTAATCATTTAAGAGAAGAAAAGGAAACTGTTTGCTACATATTTAAAAGGTGGTATCTACTTCTAATATTTCAAGAATCATGCTTCAGCTCATGTATTTTTATTCTAATTAGAACAAGACGAGACAAGAACAACATTTTCAAGTAACACCCTGTTAAGGGCTCAGTGTGTCCCCACAATATCCGTATGTTGATGCCTTAACTGCTCTACCTCAGAATGTGACTGTATTTGGAGCCGGTGCCTTTAAAGAGGTCACTAAGTTAAAGTGAGGTCATATTACAGCTAGTGTCCTTATAAGAAGAAGATTAGGGCACAGAAAACACGGCAGAAGGACAGCCATGTGCGGACGCAGTGAGAAGGCAGCCGTCTGCAAGCCAAGGAGAGAGGCTTCGAAAGAAACTAAACTGCTGACAGCTTGACCTTGGACTTCAGCCTCCAGAATTGGAGACAAGACATTTCTGTCATTTAAGCCACTCAGTCTGTGGGATTTTGTTATGGCAGCCCTAGCAAACAAATCCACACCCCTAGGTGGGACTTGGGAGGGTACAGCGGCCCTGGGTGCCCCGCCCAGAACTGGTACAAGGAAGCAGGAAGAAGAAGAGGATGGAGAAGGAGCGCTTGAGGAGAAGCGACAGAGCGGAGGGCTGAATAGCTTTTGTGTTGAAAGAACTGCATTGCCTGCTCGCTTAAGTGAGTATCGTATATGCAGCATTTGGGAGAAGAGAGGCACGATCCTCATAGAGAAGTCTGTTAACAATCGTCTCTCTGTCAACGCAGTAGAAGAGAGCAGTTGTGAGCAAAAACCCAGTTCTCAACTGCATTCTCAAAATGTGCATGCAAAAATGCATAAGGGCAGTTGTGCAAGTGTCTCATAGGTGCACGGGTAGCAAAAGTTTGCTCCAACCAAGTGGGGACAGAATTACTCTAATTGAATACATTAATGAGGATCCATCTGTAAAGACCTGTTTTTCATTTCTGCGTTCTCTTCTCCCACGTGTTCATTTCCATGCGCATGTCTGATGTCACTCAGACCCGCTAGATTGCTGCATCCTGTGTCTGTTCACCACCGCCGCCAAGTCACAGCAGAGCTGAGTTTACAGATGAAAAGAATTTTTTTCCTACAGTCAGCTTTCCTATGAATGCTCACTCCTTGTTTCAGTATTACTGACATGGCAGCAATGTCTTCCCTAATATGTAAAAAGTCCACACCGGAAACCTTCCAAGGGAAGGTGTGGAGAAGTAAGAGGAGCGGAGCGGATGGGGCACGCCCCTCCGTACGGGGGCGGGGGGGGGGGATAGCACGAGCACGCAAACAGGAGGGGCGTGGATGCCACGTGGACTGTATGTCCAGAGGAAATGTCTTCTCCCTGGCACTAATTGGTTTCTATTTAGTACGGCTTTATTATGTTGTGGACTTTGCTAAATGCTGCAGAAATACCAAAGAAGTGCAAAAGGACTCTTGTCCCCGAGCAATGAGCATCTAGCTGGAAAGACGGCATGAGCATATAAAGGAGTCATCTAGAGGGCGGGTAGGGGCTGAAGTCTGAGATGCTGAGGAGGACCCGCCCTGCCTGGGGCGCCCGAGGTCGGTCCCCAAGCCCGAGCTGCTCCTTTCAGTAAGAACAGAGCACAGGAGCACGCCCAGGTCCCTCCGTGCCTACAGAGCATCGAGGTGACGCCTGTCAGAGTAAATTCCATCATCAGCCAGCACGGAGCATCACTATTGCTCCGGTATTATCTCGGCCTTGTTAACGGTATTTGTGTCTGTGTATTTTATTGATTGTCTTTTATTAATGAGTAATATTGTGTGGGGAGGTCAGTGGGGAGATTGAGGCAGCTTCCACGGGAAAGACCTCCGCAAGCCGTGAGTAGAGGCAATGGGTAAATAGCTTCCCAGCCTGGTTTCCGGTTCCCATAGATGCGACCAAAGCGATGTTTAAAACGCAAATGTTGAGGAGAAAACTCCATGGTTTAGGAAGGAGGGAAAGCTAAGAAAGCAAGAAAAGAAGGGTCTCCAAGAGTCGATCGATCTCATGAGATCTCTTTTACTGGGGTAACTGGAGTCTCCCAGGGTCTTGCCAGCCTTTCATCTGGATGGGCCGTACAAGTTACAGCTCAGGGTAAACTGCTCTTGTAAGCCACCTTGGCCCCCTGGAAAGCCCCTGAAGCATTTCTGAGGTTCCGGTGTGGCTCCGCCTGCAGAGCAGCCCTCCGTTCACACTCTGCGGCCCTCGCCGGCAGCATCGGGGCTGGGCCCTCGTGGAGTCTGCACTGTCTCCCAAGGAGGGAACCCTGGGGCCTTTACAGCCTGGGGTCTTCACTGCACCACGGTAAGTCGCGTTGCTCCAGGTAACAGGCAGACAGATCCTTTTCCCTCTCTGGGTCACACTTTTTCGGCTGAGGATAAACACAGGGCTGCCGTGCCCCGGTGTCACGCAGTCCTCTCTCTGCCAGCTCGACAGGCGTCCAGCACGCAGGGCTGGAGAGACACAGCCACGTAAACAGCTGGCACAGAGCACGTGATCCATGCCACGCACTGCTTGTAGTGGGCTACACAGATCAACTTAAAACCCCCCTGAGAGACGTGCAACCGCCAACACCCCCACTTGTAAAAGGAGATGGAGCGGCTTGTCCAAGATTGTCACCGGCCACTAGGCAGTACAGCTGGGGGACCTGACCCCAAGCAGGTCCTCTGGCCGCAGAATCTGCACTCTGATCCGTCAGGCTGCCCTCATCCTTCCATCCTTCCCCGAGGCTCCGCGGACTCCACGCTCCTCCAGACAAATCCCCGATGAGAATACATTTCTTGGGAGTTGGCTCAAGCTGGGGCCCCTGCTCCACGAGCATCTTGCAAAGTTTATTTTTCCCATCCCAGTTGAAAAGCAGGTCTACCGTGCCTGCTTCAGCAACACTTACGCTAAAATGGAAATGATACAGAGAAGATTAGCATGGCCCCTGCGCAAAGATGACGCACAGATTTATGAAGCGTGGCATATTTTTGTTCCGATGTTTTCTTAGGTCAGTCTCCCAAGGCGATAGAAATAAAAACAAAAAATAAACAAATGGGACCTAATCAAACTTACAAGATATTGCACGGCAACGGAAACCATTAAAAAAAAAAAATGAAAAGACAACCTATGGAATGGGAGAAAGTATTTGCAAATGATGCGACCAACAAGGGCTTAACCTCCAAAATATACAAACAGTTCGTACAACTCAACAGCAAAAAAACAAACAGCCCTATCCAAAAATGGGCAGAAGACCTTAATAG
>NW_021146456.1:0-25000 GCF_002837175.3 Physeter macrocephalus
GCACTGCGGGCACGCGGCGCATGGGGGCTGTCTCTCGTCTCCCCTTTGGCAGAATGTACAGACTGTTCACCAGACCTTCTCAGAAAGGACTGGAGAGGCAGGCCAGGATAGAGGGAGATCTCCCACCCAGCCCCTTGTGCTGGGCTCACTCTCAACGCACCTATGTGAGTGGAGCTGGCTGGCAGGAAGGGAGAAGCAGCTGGGGGAGAGGATGTGGTTACTTTGCAAGACCCTGTTCTGCTCCAGGATCAAAACAAAAAAAATTGTTGCAAAACACACTCATGTTACAATGTAACAGACCTGTACCTATTAAAATAGTGTGTGTGTGTGTGTGTGTGTGTGTGTGTGTGTTTTCCTGGGTATTATTATGTGGACCTTGTGGTCACTGACCATTTAGAGTGATCGGTAGTTTACCAAGAAAGAGTCGTATCTCATTGTATTACTTTGTTAGGGCTGCTAGAACAAATCACCACAGTCTCGGGGGCTTAAAAAGCAGACATTTATTTTCTCACAGTTCTGGAGGCTGGAAGTTTGAGATCAAGATGTCAGCAGGCTTGGTTCCTTCTGAGGGCCCCCTCCTTTGTCTGCAGATGGCCGTCTTCTCCCTGTGTCCTCATCCCGTCTTCCCTCTGTGCGTGTCTGTCCAAATCGCCTCTTCTTATAAAGTCACCCACCATTAGATCCCAACCTAATGACCTCATTTAAAACTTAATTACCTCTTTGGGATTGACATATATACACTACTGTGTATAAAATAGATAACTAGTGAGAACCTACTGTAGAGCACAGGGAACTCGACTCAGTGCTCTGTGGTGACCTAAATGGGACGGAAATCCAAAAAAGAGGGGATATACGTATAGGTATAGCTGATTCACTTTGCTGTACAGCAGAAACTAACACAATATAGTAAAGCAACTCTAATCCAATATAAAGTAATTTTAGAAAAACCGTAATTACCTCTCTTAAAAACTCTTCCTCAAATATACTCAGTTTTCTGAGGTATTGGGAATTAGTACTTCAGCATATGAATTGTGGAGGACACAAGAGTCATCATGACACAGAACAGGGCCTTGGAGTTTAGAAAGTATAAGGGCTTAACCATGAAAAAAAAAAAAATCAAATGTACTAATAAGATTTTTTGTTCTGAAAAAACAGCTAAAACATTTTAGTGTTTTCCAGAACCAGTTATGCTGCAAGATTTAAAACACTTAACTATAAAACTAAGCGACCTTTGTTAGGACAATAGGATTAGAGGTAATTAACTTTGTCTCCATTTCATAAATTTTATTGTTGTTATATATTACCTTTCTCATTAAAAATTATAAATGCAAAATGAGTGGCGACCTGGCACATATATCACCCTTGGAGAGCACCTATTTCAATGCCTTCTGTTTGGAGCAGGGACGCTTGGGCACAGGGAGGGAGCCGCTGCCAACTTCCCGGCGCGCGCGCGCGGGGAAAACTGCCCCGAGGTAGCTGGGCGGTTCTTAGATTTCCGCAGGCCCACGGAAGTGGGCTGGAGGTATTAAATGAGCCTCTGATCCTGAGTTGGGACTTTTGCTACGTTTTCAGAGAATACTTTCCTTTGTTTGTGTTTCTGATAAATCTTGAAACCAGTGCAGGCTCTTCCTCAGCCCCCGCGCTCGCCAGATGAGACAGGCTGGGTCTCATCGGCCTTCTCGCCTCCGCCCACGACACCCACGCAAACAGGAGCCCAGACGGGTGAGCCCTAGAGTCCTTCCAGATTCTTCTCAACGGGGGACTTGATTCCCTTCTCTTTAAAAACAGCGTGCAAGCATCCCATCGGGGTGCAGCTTGTTTCAACAGGAGGCAGGCGCGCGTCCAGAGAGACCTGGAGCGGGGCCTCAGCCTCGCTGCGGGGGACAGAGCTGCTCAGAGCCCCCGGGAAAGCCTGTCCGCCGGCCCCCTGGCAGGAAGCACGCGTCAGAGCACATTTATCAGGGGCTGCGCAGCACTCCGTAATCCAGACACTGGGGATCTGATGTGAGGAAACCCTTTAGATCCCTCCAACGTCCCCTGAAGGCCGAGAAGCGACTTCGTAAGTCGACTGCTTCCTTATTGCAGTGAAAGTTAGGATGCACGGATGTTATGTACAGGTTCCAGGAAGGATACCGTGTTGTCTGATATGTGAGAAGGCGGGCGTGTGTTGTTTTTAAGGTGATTCCCCAGAGTCCCGAGGAGGATGGTTTATTTCTCAATGACGTGAGATCCCTCGCTGTTCCTTGCTGACGTGGCAGCACTTGCCATCTGCTCTGAGGTGCTCTGGGTGTGCGTGTGCCCGGGGTTCCCTGGCAGAACCCACATCCTCTGCCTGTGCATCTTCCCCTCCCAGACGTGCCCCTTTCCCCTCTCGCCCTCATTGCTCCTGCTGACACACTGCGGGAACGAGGTTCGTCACTCCTCTCTGAACACAGGTCTCAAAGGGTTTTCTGTTCTGGATTTGGGGTAGCATGATCAGTCACCAGTACATTTTTTTGGTGATTTTAAAAAATGGTGATAAGAGTTTACACCACATAAAACCTACCATTTTGACCATTTTAAAGTGCACAGTTCAGGGGCATTAAGTACATTCACAGAGTCGGGCAACCTGCCGCACAACCCATCACCAGGACTTCCCCATCGTCCCAAACAGAAGGCCTGTGCCCCTTAAACAGCCACTCCCCGTCCTCCCTTCCCTCCAGCCCGAGCTAACCTCCGTTCTATTTTCTGCATTTGTGAACATGCCTGTTCTAGGTACCTCATATACATGGAATCATAACAGTATTTGTCTGGCTTCTTTCACTTAGCAGAGTGTCCAAGATTCATTCATGTTGTAGCATATATTCAAATGACATTCCTTTTTAAGGCTGAAAAATATTCTTATATATATATATATATACGTATACACATATATCACATTTTGTTTAAGCATTTCTCTGTGGGTGAATATTTGGCTTGCCTCCGTCTTTCTGGCTATTGTGAATAATGCTGCTAACATTAGTGTACAAACGTCTGAGTCCCTTCTTTCAGTTCTTTTGGGTATATGCTTAGCAGTGGATTTGCTGGATGATATGGTCATTCTCATGTTGTAGCATATATTCAAACGACATTCCTTTTTAAGGCTGAAAAATATTCTTTTATATATATATATATATACGTATACACATATATCACATTTTGTTTAAGCATTTCTCTGTGGGTGAATATTTGGCTTGCCTCCGTCTTTCTGGCTATTGTGAATAATGCTGCTAACATTAGTGTACAAACGTCTGAGTCCCTTCTTTCAGTTCTTTTGGGTATATGCTTAGCAGTGGATTTGCTGGATGATATGGTCATTCTATGTTTAACTTCCTGAGGAACCGCCAACCCCAGATCACTAAGCTTAGTGCCACTGTGTACCTGTTTGTAAAAGCAGGACCACTGCCTCTTAGGGACAGGACCTCAGAGGTCATCCTGTCTACTTCCTTTGACCACGGGGCTGAATGGCCCAGGGGTTCTGTGCTCCCCAGGGCCAACCAGGCAGAGTTGAATTCCAGTTCTGATCCTCACTAGATCTGTAACGTTGGGTGAGTAACTTCAACACTCTAAGCAACAGTTTCTAATGAGGAAAATGCTCTCTACTTTTTGGGGATGTTGTGAGAAAATAAATAAGACAACATGGTAAAATGCTTGTCATAGACCCAGTGATGGGCAGCTCCTTGATGAGTGGCAGATGTCATCGTCACTGTGACCGTGTTTACAAGACTGAGAGACCCAGGGAAGATAACAGTCCTCTGGTTGCTTCTTCCCATGGCTGGTTCTGAATTTCTGTGTACATGGCTCTCTTGATATGTCCATACATTACAGTACAGTGTAAGTTGAAATCCTCCTGTGAACCTTGTTCCTCTCCTCTGCACCGTTCATGGCTGCGGATGGTTGATGATTCTGATCCAGCTCGAATATCCCAGGAAGCAGGGTGACTTGGCATCCTTCCACTCTGCTGTTTATGCACCGGGTGGCCTCAAGCAGGTCACTGGATCTGGCTACTCCTCGAGTTCCGTCCTAATATGGGGCATCACATCGAGCGCACAGGGCTGTGCTTAGACCCACGCAAAACGTCTACGTGAAGTCCCAGCACCGAGGCACTCAGTGAAGAACAATTTTCGTAGTTCATCCAGACAAAGACACGGATTGTCAGATGGGCAATTTAACTACCGCACAAAGCTAAGGTGCCGTGGACTGTAAAGTGCATCTCCCTTTCCCAGATGTTGAATGTGAGGAAAACGTGCATCATACGACCGACGACGTACGGTAACTGCCTTTCGGTGAGTCCCTAAGTAAAAGGTCATGAAGGAAAAAAGGAAGAAGAAACACAAACCAGAAGCTCAGAAAAACCTCACCTCTTGGAAAAGGAACAAAGGAACTGGGGTAGTTCTGCTTTTCCTGTGATTAATTTGGGACTCACAGCTGGATCACGCTCAAGGAATTCAAGGAGAAGAAACGTCGTTGGAAATGCAGGCTGAGCTCTGGCACACACAGTGGGAGAAGGAACGCTTTGGGGGGGAAATGCTCTCCCTTTTTCTGTTGTATTCGATGGAAGCAGTGTCCTTGACCTATGGCCGCAGCTAGCGGCCGGTGGTCTGAGTGGGGAGAAGAGTCACCTTGGACTCCACAGGCTAACCAGGTCCAGCTCCCTTCCCCCCCTCCCCCCGGGTTTCTCACACAATGGATCCATCTGAAGGTGCCAACGGTAGGCGAGTGACTCACTTCTGAGCCTCTGAAACACCAACTTGTTGGGTCTTGATGGAACTTCAGAGATGACCTTAACAGTGGCCTTGCCTCCGAAACGCTCTCGCTCCCACAGCTGGGAGTGGCTGAGGCCGCAGCAGCCCCCAGGACTTCCGAATCGCTCTCCCATGTGCACACTGGCTCTCAGAGTTTTACAAACAAGGTGGAGAGTCTGTTGGAGGTTGAGCAGGATCGCGGATGAGGTTGTGCAGATCGCCTGGACCCGCAGCCCGTGGGGTTCACCAGGGTTTTACTTCTTTGGTAGAAGTTAAACTTTAATAGCTGTGACCTCTCAGCAGTTGTACGGTCAAGTCTCTACGTCGTTCCTGAAGACCCTCACTCAAATGAGGCAGACGCGCGCTGAGCATTTGCTACATTTGGGGCCCGGTTCTAGGCACCTTTACCTTGAGGAAGGTCCCGTCACTATCCCCGTTTTATAGATGTTGGTGAAGCCCTGGAGTCCTCCGCCCGATGTTATGCAGCAGGTTTGAACTCTGACTTTGGAGACTGAATTCTCAACCCAGTGCTTCAGGGCCTCCCTTGACTGACGTTGTCTCCCCCTGAGAGCAAATCGAAGCCATCGGAGGGGAGGACGCCCGGTTTCCGCCCACTGCCGGTGCTTCTCCGCAGCCACTTGTGCCCTCTGCGCTCGGGGTGCCTCCCTGGCCTGCCTCCTTAAGGACTGCGCTCCGTGACCGGTTCTCTTCCACCTTTACTTTCAGCCTCTTGTCATTCACGGACTCCTTTCCTCACTTAAGTAGCTCCCGTGGGAAGAAAGAAATGTGATGCCCTGGCCCCTCGCTCCCTCCCCTCCGCACCCCACAGGTCCCTATGGCTCCCCACACACTGGATGGTCGCGTCGTTCCTGCGTCGGTGACTGTCCCACCTGGCCTCGCCGTCCCTCTGCATTCCGGCTCCCGCGTCAGCACCCGTTTAGAGGAGGTCTGCCCAAGGTCACAGTGGCCTCCGTGCTGCTGTACCTGGCAACGTCCCCGTGGTCCTCACCTCCTTGACCCATCTGAGCATCTGACCGTGCTTCCCACTCCTTTTTTGTAGAAATGCTTCCTTTGGCTTCTCTGGTGCATCTTCAAAGTAGACTTTGTTTGGGGCTACTTACCTTCTGATCCTCCACCTTTGGAAAAAGAACCCCCTCTTTTCCTCTTGGAAAAGAGCCCCTGTCTTACCGTGGGGCTGTCTATGAGAAGGCTGGTCTCCCTCAGCGACCCCACCACCTGCCCTGAGCTGCTCAGGTAGCTGGTTAGGAGAGAAGCCTTGTGTCCTGCTCCTTGTTTCCACATGGAGGGATTTTCACAAATAGCGGTTCCCGGGTATCAGCACTCCTTGGGAACATGTTAAGAATGAAGGTTCTCATCCCCACCCCAGACTCACTGAATCAGAAACTCTGGCTGGGACTCGGCAATCTGTGTTTTACAAGCTCTCCAAACGACTCTGACACACGTTACAATTTGAGAACTAGGATGACACCCCTGTTTTTGTTTGCTTATTCTTGTTCTGTTTTAGGTTAGGTTTGTTGGAGTTTAATTTACATGCAGTAGTAGTCACTCTTTTTACACGCACAGTTCGAGAAACTTAAAAAAAAACAAACGTACATAGTCATGTAATCACTGTCATTAACAAGGTATTGAATACTTCCATCACCCCAGAAAGTTCCCTGATCCCCCTTTGTATTTAATCCCTCCCTCCACCCCCTGCAACAAGTGATCTTATTTTTGTTTCTATAATTTCCTCCCATGTCCGCCATTTTCAGAATATCACGTAGATGAAATACTACTAGCTTCTTTCACTTAGTGCTCTGCCTTTGAGATTTTTCCACCTTGTTGTGCGTTATCAGCGGCATGGTCTTTTAAACTGCTGAATAGTATCCATTGTGCAGATACTAGAGTTTGTGCAGTCATGCACCAGGGACATTTGGATGGTCTCAAGTTTCTGGTGACTATGAATAAAACTTCTGTAAACATTCAGGTACAGATCTTCACGTGGATGTACATTTTCCTTTCTCTTGGCTAAATATTTGGGAGTGGGATTGCTGGGTCATATGGTAGAAGTTCATTTAGCTGCATAAGAAACTGTCTTCCAATGTGGCTGTACTATTTTGCACTCTCATCAGTAATGGACGATTCTTCCAGTTGCTCCATGTCCTCATCAGCACTTGGTTTTGTCAGGTTTCTAAATTTTAGCCATTCTGATAGGTCTGTGCTTGAATTTTTTTTTTTCCTTTTCCATGATTCCCTGCTGGACAGAGAGATGGGCAGGAGGGTGGAGAGGTGAATTATCCGACAGGTGAGTTTGGGAGAGGGCCTGCGAGATTCAGCTCCCTCCTCCCCTGTGCCTGAGAGAAGGTGCACGATGATGCACGTGGCCGGCCTGGCTGCACAGGCTGTGGTCCCAGGCTCTGCCCCTGCTGGGACGTCTCCCACTGGTCCAGTTTAGCCTATGCCTGGGGGTAACTTTTTTCTTAGGTGCAATATTAGAAAGCCCGTTTTTGCCAGACACCTAAGTCATGTCTCTATCCTCCCCCTGCCGCTGTCCCCCCAACTCCCCAGCTTTAAATCTGACACGTGGATTCTATTTGTCTGGCTCTTGCATTCCTCTCTCAATTGATTCTAAATTTGGAGGGGGAACTCATCGCCCTGGACCCTGTAATTGGTTCAGGGTTGGCAAGTGATGGCAGAAAAACTCTTCTGTGGAGATTAACATCAGCCAGGATCTGCCTGGAGCTCTCTTTGCCATGGAGTCAATAGAGCGTGTCTGAGAATAAAGCCAACACGAGGGAAGCTGCGCTGAGAGACAGAGAGAGAAAGGAAGGGGTGGAAGGGAGGAGAGAGAGAGACAGAGAGAGAGAGAGAGAGAGAGAGATAGAAGTGATGACATTGCCTCTGTCCCCTCAGGTGTGCCTGAAATATGTCCCATGTTCTGCCCCTCAGAGAGAGACAGAGAGAGAGAGAGAGAGAGAGAGATAGAAGTGATGACATTGCCTCTGTCCCCTCAGGTGTGCCTGAAATATGTCCCATGTTCTGCCCCTCATCTTTTTAGTTACGGTGAACTGGTAAATCCCATGGTTAAGTCAGTTTGCATTCAGTTTCTGTTCCTCAGAACAGGAAGAGTCAATTTGGCATAAGAGGGTGGACAGAGAACATGGCCTCTGGGGGCAGCCACCTGAGTTAGGACCCTTGTTCTGCAGTGTGACCTTGGGCAAGCTCCTTCTGTCTGTACCTCAGTTGCCTCATCTGTAATATAAGGGTACTAACGTGATAATGCCTCATAGAGGGTTGTAAGAATTAAATGGATTAATACTTGCTATCCACTTAGAACGGTACCTGGCACGTGGTAAGTTCTTAATAAATGTTAGCTGTGAGTCATACGGCCGTATTCTTAGTTTTTCTCCTGCCGTGCTGGTCACCCTTTCTCAGAACCCTTTGAGACCCCTGCTCATCTACTTATCATCTGTGTTGGTGGATCCTCAGGTTTCTGTCCTGGACTTTCTCCTTGTCACTGCATACTCTCCCATGGCTTTGGCTACTATCTGTTCATTAATAATTGCCAAATGTGTATCTCCAGGCTTAACCTCGGTCTTGTGGTCCAGATCCAAACATCCAATTGCTTGTTCACTATCTCCGATTAGATACTGTATTATTTTCCGATTAGTGCCTTCAACGGACACACATTTATTATCTCATGGTTTTCATGGGCCAGGAGTCCAGGCATGGCTTAACTGGGTCCTTTACTCAGGGTCTTACAAGGCTGAAATCAAAGTGTTGGTTGGGCTGTGATCTCATCTGGAGGCTTAGCTGAGGGAAGAATCTGGTGCCAAGCTCACTCAGGTGTTGACAGAATCACTTTCCGTGAGGGCCCCCATCCTCAGTGTCTAGAGCCTGCTCCGCATCACCTGGGCTTTCCCAACCCGGCGGCTCATTGCATCAGGCCCACAGGACAGTCTCTAGTTCCGGATGGCTGAGAGAGAGTCTTCTGTAACGTAATGTGATCACAATGGTGATGTCCCATCCCCTTTGCCATAGTCTGTTGTCTGGAAGGAGGTCACGGGTCCTGCCCACACCCAAGGGGAAGGGGTCGCCCAAGGACATGAACTCCAGGAGGTTGGGCCGTGGGTCACCGTAGGGTCTGAGCGCCAGACGTTCCATAAGCATCGTCAGCACGGCCACGCTGACACATCGTCTCCTGAACGCTCTGCTCTCCCACCATCTTCCCTGAGGTAGGAAACGGAGCCACTCTTCACACCAAAGGCCGAGAGGTCCTCCTTGATTCCTTCTCCTAACAGCCTCTCAAACAACCAGCCATCAGGCCCTATTGATTTGCCTCCTAAATGCCACTTGATTCCTTCATTCTCTCCAGCGTCTCACTACAGCTGCCCCCCGCCGCCAAGGTTCTTTTCTTTCTACTGGAGTCAGAGCAATGCGTCCGAAGTGCAGTCCTGGTCACGTTGTACCCCACTTAAAGCCCTTTAATAACTTCCCATTGACCTGAGGATGAGACCCAGATTCCTTCACGGGCCCGTCAGACCCACTGTCATCTGGCTTCCCCCCTCTCCAGCTTCTCTCCCTTCTGACCTTGGCGCTGTCTGTCCCTTTCGCCTGGAACCCTTCATCCTTCCCTCTTCCCTTAACTCTACTCATGCGTCAGGACTCAGCTTCTGTGCCATGTCCTTTGGGAGGCCTTTCCTGCTCAACTCTGGTCCCTCCCCGGCCCCCACTTACTTTCCACGTTCATACCCTGGACTCCCGTGTCCGCGACACTCCACACACAAGGTGGGTGTTTCTTGCTCACTTGTCCTTATTCTCCTCTGAACTGTAAGCTCTGTGAGGCTGGGGGACATCCTCTGAAAGCTGGCACCATGCTTTCAACACTGTGAGCCCTCAAATAATTGTCAAGTGCATCAAATGATAGATGAAGACTTGGATCTCAGCTTACCCTTAAAAATATTCCCACCTTCCCTCATGGTGACATCCAGCTTTCCCTCTTGATGGGCTCTGTTCCAGCTGGCAGACCATTTTAAATCAAAAGTAATATATTAATAGAGGCACCTTTGTTTCAGGTCATATTTCTTTCCTATTACGGCCAGTCCAGCCTCAAGACATTTCCTTGCCGCTGACATACTCCGGTGACATGAGTGCCAGGATGTCACCTATTTCCTCCTTATGTGATTTTTGTCCTTTAGCTATGTAATTGGAATTTTGTAAAAATAGCTGACCAACTGCAGTACATACAGTCCTATAAACTCACTGGGAACTGGCCCCTCCATCCACCCTATGGAGGGGCCCACACCTGCTCCTGGGACATTCCAGGAGATGCTCTCATCCACGGAGAACACAAGGCGCATTTGTTCCCTGGGCCCACTTTGGAGGGACAGCTGAGGCTGAGCCTGATCCAGCCAGGTCGGCCTGTTCTTGGGCACCAGGGCTATTTTCACACAATAGGCGATTGAGCTTAATTGACAGGTGTGAAGTACGTCCTTTCTCACCATCTCTGTTCATTTCTGCCTGTATGGGTGAGGCAGACTCTCCTGGGAGCCCAATTAGCATGTCATGGGGGTGTGTGTGTGTGAGTGAGAGACAGAGAGAGAGAGAGAGAGAGAGAGAGAGAGAGAGAGAGAGGGAGAGAGAGGGAGAGAAAAAGAGAAAGGAGAAGCAAAACTCAAACAGGGAAAGAGAGATGGAGAGAGAGAAGCTCAGAGAGAAGAAGGAGAGACAAGAAATAGAAGGAAACAAGGAAAAAGAGAAGCAGAGAGCTGGAGTAGAGAGCTGGGTGGCTAAGAGGGCTTGGGCGTGTGTGCGGCACCGCTGGGGGCCTTTTAGTTGGGTTAAGTGCTCACAAATGGAAACCAGGATGGTGTAGAGTGTCCGGCCCATCTGGAGGCGCATGTGTGAAGTCAGGGCAAAGTGAGCATCTGCATGGTCATTAGTTTCTTCCTAATGGGCTGGATTCTCGCAGGGCGGTGGGCTGGGGGCAGATTAGACCAGGAGACCGCCTCCGTGGCAGGAGGCTTCACTTCCAGCCCCAGTCGGCTCTCTCGTACACACACGAGGCTGCGGAGATGCTAGCGTGCCCACCACGCCATTATACCGGGGTTAAGATGTGAGGGCCTGTTCTGCGTGGAGGGAAATCATTCTTTTGAACGTTTAGAAGTGGTTCTAGCACACAGAGATCCTGGAAGCCAAGCAAAGCCGTTTGGAACCATCCATTGGCTTCAGAACCCCACCGAGAGGGGCAGGGCGCCATCCCTCCTGTTCTTCATATATTAACTACCTTAATCCTCACAACACCCTTAAGGGGTGATGGCTTTTGCTGCCCCATTGTACAGATGGAGATAGAAGACACAGAGGCAATAACCATCTTGCCCAACGCCACACTCCTGGGAAGTGGTGGAGCTGGACTTTGAACCCGGGATTTCTGGTTCCAGAATCAGTGCTTTTAACCACTATCCTGCTAATCAGATTCAGCTTTCAAACTATGTTCAGTTCTTTTTTTTTTTTTTTTTTTTTTGTCGCCAGAGTCCTTTCCAGAGGAGAGAAGCGGCAGTAGGGTGTAGTGGGAGAACTGGGACATTTGTAGCTCTGAGTTTTCCTGACGACCTCTCTAAGCTTCAGGTGGGGCTAGTGACGAAGCGCCTGGACTCTGGAGCCAGAGCAACCCCAGCTCTGCCGCTTCCCAGCTGGGTGCCCTTGGTTCTTTACTGAGCCAACATAGGCCACAGGCTCTTCCTCTGTAAAATGAGGACAAAAATAGGGCTGTCCTCATGGGGTTGTGAGGGTTCAGCAAAGTCATGTATTTAACATGCCTGGCCTGAAGTAAGCTCTCGATAAATATTACCCATTATTATCTTTCAAATGATGGTCCTTTCTATTTTGTATCCTTATTGCAGGGATAAAATGAGATCATAAATGTGAAAGTGCTTTGTAAAATTTTCTGCACTGTTCCAGAGTTAGATATTGTTATTGTTGTTAAACACTAAGTGAGTACAAGGTCCACGGAAGGCATGTGGATGAGTACTTCAGCAGACGGTCAGCAAGACATGGAGACCACCGTGGAGGGACTGGAGGGAGGGGCCGGGGGAGGGGGGGCCGACAAGGGACTGTGGTACCCGGTCCGGCGTGAGGCGTCCCACAGGAGCATTCCAGCGCCGAACTCTGGGGTCCGGCGGACAAAGGGATGGGGAAAAGCTGAATTCAAACACCGGTTTTTGAAAAGGATATGAAATACACTCATTCAATGCATATTGAGTCTTTACCCTTTGCCAAGTCATTGGGTGCTGGGGATACAGTGATGACTAAGACATCGTCGGGGTGTCCAGGAAACGATCCTTGGCGTGAGTTTTCAACGAGAATTGGTTGGGAAGGGCATTTCCCGAGGAGGAGGTAGGGTGAGCAAAGACAGAGAGGTAAAAAAAATGTAAGCGAGCTTTGTGAAGCACCGCGGAGTCATCTGTGGCTGCTGTGGATTTTGTAGAGTAATGCAGGGCGAATCCAGCAGAGACGTTTGCGGCCGTATCGGGGCAGGTTTGAATTAATGACAGTGTGTAATTAACTCGAAAGGCAATGGAGGGGCCGTCTAAGGGCAGCGATGTGATTGCGGCCACATGAAGGCCACCCTCAAGTACAGACTACATCAGCACCACTTATTTTTGCTAGTTTAGAGATTACGTCCTAAATATAGATGATAGCATATCCCAGAAAAGACTAACCCAAAACTTTTTCAGGGCGTGAACATGTATATTCAAAGTCCTTGAGGGTGATACGAAGTTAACTTCAATAAACAAGCCATACTTTTAACTTTTCACAGATTTACTGTAGTGCACATACACACACACACACACACACACACACACTCACACACACTCACGCAGATTAGTAGACTACACTGTAAAGTCGGCTCTGTGTTTGGGGCTATTTACACGTGTCGTTTTCTCTTTCAACTCCAGAATTTAATGTGTCAATATATAACATTCAAGAATAAATCTATACGGCAGGGTAATTGTTCAAGAATTAAAATATATGCCAACAGAACATCGGCAGGTTTTATTTCGTGACGTTTGGGGCTCCTTTCTTTGCAGTGTTTCTTTGTGGTAAAAGAGGTAGATTAAAGATCATTGCAAATCAAAGCGATGCTTTCAGCTTTTGCAATGAACGCTAGCTTGTCTTTTCCCACTTTTCACACATTTGCATGGATGTCAACCGAATTCGGAATTCTTTTAAGAGTAATGTTTTATACAAAATCAGGAACACCCGCGTGCCACAAAATTGCTTTGCCCCTCTCTCCTTCACCTCACACCCCCTCTGCCCTTTACTTCACCCCCTCTAGAGCCTGGTTCTACCGGAAGATTTCACAGGAGCTTAAAGAGGTGGAATCAGAGCCTTAAAAACAAACCAATAGCCGCCAAACAGAACCTGCAAGTAGAAACTGACCCCTCCCCGCCACTGACCCTCCTGTGTGATGTTCGGTGTTTGGATGCAATTCTGCTGACAGTCGGAGAAATGTGTTTTCAGATGTTCCCCGGTGAAATGCCTGAAGTATCTCCTGGCGGGATCCAGGTGGTCAGGTGTGATTCTCCTAGGGTAAAAGATCTGCGGTTAGCTTGGGCAGGGTTAAAAGGCCTCCGTGAGAGAGCCTTCGGCACTGTGGGAGCATGGAAACCCTAATCGCTCCTTCAACTTCATTTATGGGTAGTCACGTTGGTGCAGGGGTGCGTTTGATTCCGATTGGCTGCCAGCTGCCGGGCACCATTCAGGTTTGCAGCCAGCTCTGCTTGCAGTGGTGGGTTACTAACCACTTCTGTCATGGCCTGGGAAGGAAACAAAACCCGAGGGCAGGGCAGGGTCTTGGTTGGGTCTATGTTTTGTTGTCTGTTATTTTTAATTCCAGATTAATAGCATAGATCAAGCCCACAGTTAAATCACACATCTGCCTGGGGATTGGGTAGTGATTCGCAATATGTTTTGATTCATTTTTGCTTTAATTATGGCCCAGAGTTCTTTTGAATGTCTCCCAAGTAACAGGGGGTTTTCTGACCATGATAAATGCTAAATGCTGCTGAGGATAAGGCAGTTAGGCATTGTTTGCCTAGCCGTGGTTACACCCAGGCCCCAGGCAGCCTCTGAATTAGCAGCCTGCAACAGATTGGAATTCCTAGGGGACTTCACTTAACCCTTAGTTCTCCCAAACTTGTTCTCAATGCACTGTGGGGTGAGGGCTCCCCAGTACACCCAGCGGCGCTGCAGATGTACTTTTTGTACCCTGGGAGGTAGCGGGAGGGTTCAAGGCAGGTCAAAAAGTTAATATGTCAATGTTCTGAAGGCTGATGGGAGTAAGAACTTGGTGTGATGTTAAAGATGATTTGAATTTAGATTTTTTTTTTTAGAATAAAAGCATTCTTTTATATATCTGCAATAGATGATAACAATTAAATAAGTCATACATGAATCATAGAAATTAGAGCAAAAGGGCAAAGACCTATTAGATCACCGAGCCAATTCCCCAGCTGACACAGAATTATTCCCCACAGTATTTTCAGGAGAACTTTGTACAGTCTCTTTTGAAAGAGTTGAGCAATTGGGGCCCTCAATTATTTCCCTGGGGAGACACT
This sequence comes from Physeter macrocephalus, assembly GCF_002837175.3. Classification (NCBI taxonomy): domain Eukaryota; kingdom Metazoa; phylum Chordata; class Mammalia; order Artiodactyla; family Physeteridae; genus Physeter; species Physeter macrocephalus. Next base: position 14,384 of record NW_021146456.1, read on the forward strand.
TTCCCTTATAAAAGGCCGCAGTGTTTTTCTCCTTAGCCTGATTCAAGCTTAAAAAGGAAACGTCTCTGTTACATGCAAAATCGTCTGCACAATGAGACTGATCAGAGGTAGAACTTATGCCCAGGTCTTCCAGAAAACTGTGCAGATACTTGGCATATTCTTCTGTGTCCTCTCATTTCTGGGTTTTATGCTGGAGTTTGCGTACCCCGTGGGGAGCAGAACAGAAATATCCTTTGGAAGCCTCCATGTTTCCAGTGTCACTGTCACAAACCCGTCAGAGGTGACACGGAACCGGCTCCTTAGTTTGAAACAAGGGGAAAACATGTTTTTGAATAAATCTGTTCAGACCATCCATGTTTCCAGTGTAAGGAGTACTCAGTCATCCAGGAAATAGCCACTGCTTAGAATTCCTCTCTCTTTGGAACAAACTGGTATTGTCTTCCAGGGCTGTTTGTATTGGAGAGGTATGATTGTATGCACCCATGGCCTGGGGCTGCAGGGCAGGCACCCTGCACCAGATTCTCTGTGATCCCAGGCTGGGAGCCGCTGACCCAGCACCAGCAGAGCAGCACCCACGAAGCTGCCCACTGAGTGGCCGTGGTTTGTGTCCCAGGGCCCTTAAAGGGCAGCGTTCAGTCTCAGAGGTAAGATTTTGTGTTTGGAGAGTTCTACACAGGAAAAGGGAGACGTTGCGTAGATTTCCCGAAGTCGGGAGGCTGCGATTTGAACGGCTCTCCTGTCCCCTTCCCCTTCCCTTGCATTAGAGCCAGCCAACGTGCTAGGAAATGGGGAACAAAGGATCAAGCTTCCCGCCCTGGAAAACCTACGGACAGGTGACGATGCCAGTGTGGGATTAATCTCCAAGCCCTGAGGAAAGGGTATGAAAGAGGCAGGGCAGGGGAGGCCGTGGGCACCCGAGCAAGCCTGGGCAGGAAAGAGTTCCCGGGGAAGCTGCGCTTACAGGACAGATGTGGGGAAAGCTGGGGGGCGGGGGGAGATGGAATCGGGCAGAGAAGAGCAGAGGCGCTGCGGGGTGCCTGCTGCCACGCCAGCTTCACGTTTCTACCTGGGCTTTGTGGTCTTCATTCTGCAGAGGAGGGCACTGTGGTCCCGAGAAGCCAGGGGCCTCTCCCAAGGTCACACAGCCCGGAGGCAGGGCTAGGATGTGCACCTGCTGACCGTGCGGGCTCAGGAAGGCAGGGCAGCTGGGGTACAGGTTCGGGGTGGGCAGATTTGCAGCCTCCTGTGGCGAGCAGGTGGCCATAGGAGCTGCAGCCCTGGGAGCGCCGAAGGTGGCCAGGACCTTTTGGTGTCCGCCTGGAAGGGACAGAGGCAAGGAGAGAAGAAAGAGGTTCTTGCGGACTTCGTCAGCTCCTGTTATTACTCAGAATGACTCACGTCGAGGCAGAACAAGGCCCTTCCGCAGACGGGCCACCCTGAGCAGGGCCGAGTCAGCGGGGCTGGCGGCGGCCACACCGAGCCTGCGGCCGTGGCCAAGGCGAGCGTGTAGCTTTGTGGTGGTGGCCTTCCAACAGGCATGCGCTACATGGGGAAGCCGTGGGGAGCCGTCCCTACTCAGATCTGGGGGGAGGAGGAGGAGAAGAGACGAAGAAGCCGCAGCAGCAGCCGGAGAGGCGTAGGTGTGTCATCAAGTGCGGGGGTCCTTCTGCAGGAGCGACCCTCCCGGCCTCTGCCTCATGCTTCCTCAGCCCTTCCTCAGCCCCCGTGTGGGCGTGTTTGGGTCTCATCGTTGAGGTTGTGGGAAGCGAGCGTGGCATCTTAGCCCTTCTCCTCTCTCAGATTTGCCAGCTCACAAATATTATGGGTTCCAGGAGCTGCGAAGCTGGGTCTGCTGCTTGCTGTGTGCTTGATGTAACTCGGAGGGTATGACGAGGCAGTGGTTTGGGCTGTCTTTTGGTCCAGATGTGGTCTTCCATTCGGAAGAGCCAATAGCGGCCGTATCTAAACTGTGGTGTCCAATACGGTCTTCTTGTAGTAAAGCTGCCATGTTGAACAACTGTGTCTACTTTGCATTGATTCTGAGCTCAAAGATGGAGCAAAGAGCTGTGATGATCGTTGCTATAACATTATAAATTTAATATTAGCTTCTGAGACACTGATCAAGTGAGGACTAGGATTGGAGCTGGGGGGAATTGCTTACTGAGAATAAGATAGACACGTTAGATTATAAACTAAAAACCAGGACAAGCTCGCTTGCCCAACAGCAAGATTTCGGTTAAATAAATTACAGCATATCAATACAATAAAACACGACATTAAAAATGATTATATGTGTATCTAGGGTGTCATAAATATTCACACTCTGTTAGAGGCCAAAGCAGATTATAAAACAGTATAATTGTGGTTTTGGTTAAAACATGCACGCCTAAGAAAAAATCTGGAAAAATATAACCTAGAATATTAATAGATAATTTCTGGGAGAGGGATTATGTGAAATTTTTTTCTAATCTGTTACGTTAATTTTTTCCTAAAATGGATATGGATTTCTTGAGTAACTAAAGAAAGTGGAAGATTGTAGACATCTTGTCATACAAAAGAGAAGATATGGCAGAAGGAAACAGCACTGGGTCTAGAACAGGAAAGAACTGGTTTTGAATCCCAGCTTTGATCCTGCTGGCGAGGTGGCCTTGGCACTTGGGTCTTTTGTTTCTTAGTCTGACTCCTGTGGGCTCACAGCAATGCACAGTGACACAGGCTGTCATCTGGTGGGTCCCTGAAGGTCGACAGGTGCTGATGTGTGAACGGGGCTTGGTCCCCAGAGCTTTGCAGGCTAAAAATCTTGATTCTGTTATCACCCAAGAGTAGATCAGGGATTGACTTCCACTAACCAGCTTCATAAATGACTCGTGTGTATATTAACTCCATTTCTATTTGACTTGATAGAGGTAGAGTGAGCTGGCAAGAGGCAGGAGTCTTGAGTTCTCAATTTGATGTAGTTTTTCCATGCAGGCAACTACCTAGGAAGCCAAACTATAATAAAAACCTTGCTGGGTGAGCATAGTGTCTGTCATTTGTTCAACAAACAATTTCTAATTACCCAAGATGCTCTAGGCTTTGGGCTAGATGCTGCAGAGGCAGTAGTGACCAAATTGACAGTTTCTTAGTGGGTATAATATTACGATATTAATAACTGTATAGGTTAGTGTTTAGGAGCTTTGGAGTCAGATGGTCCAAGATTCCAACTCGTCCGCTTACTTACTACATAGCCTTGGGAAAGCCACTTACCCTCTCTGAACTTCATATTTTTTCTACCACTAAAGTAGAAATAACACCCACCACACTCGTAGTCTTGTTCTGAGTATTACGTTAAATAATGTATATGAGGTGCGAAGTACAACGTCTGGCACATAGCCTTGCTTGACAAATGGTGTTACAGCAACTATTGATACACAATTTTAGCTCAATGCATCGTTTTGCAACAGGCCCTACCAGGTCTGCTAACCCAGGGCCTTTGTCAGGCTAACCTCACAAGTTAGTACTTGCCTGGGAACATCTGGCTTTCATTTTCTTGACTTTTTTTCCTTTGAAACACCCACTGACCTTTCTGATTATTACATTTTTTCTTTAAATATGTTAATACTATCAATTAGGCCAGGGGTTGGCAAACACTTTCTGTAAAGAATCTGATGACAAATATTTTGGGCAAAAGGAAAAAGGAGCTAAAGCTACAGGAGGAGGTGAGGTACATGTATCAAATGCGGGTGTGGGGGACCCTTGTTGCTACACAGGCATTATTTCCTCTGAAGTAACAGTCCCAGCCTCTTTCCTTGCACTTTACTCAACCCTTACGCTGTTATCTCTGTTGCAACCACTCAGCTCTGCCATGATGGGACAGAAGAAGCCGTAGACTAGATGTAAATGAACAAGCATGGCTGTGTGCCAGTAAAATTGTATGGATACTGAAATTTGAGTTTCATCTAGTTTTCACTTGTCACGAAATGTTTTCCTTTCTTTCTTTCTTTTTTCCTTCAATCATTAAAAAAATGTTAAAATCAATCAGGAAGTAGGCTGGATTTGGTTAGGGTGCTGCCCTAACTTTTCATTTGAAGGGCTCTTACTCCTATCTTGAGAAGTAAATTTGGCTCCGCAAAGCACTTGAGAGAAATGTACACTTTACTGAAGATATTGTGGGAATACAGGAAGAAGAATTCACAATCCATCCCACACTGCAAAAACATAATAAAACGTCTATTAGACATTCCTTCTAACTCCCACAAAGTGTTGCTGTTTTTGCCAGCTTCCTTGTCTCCCTTTCTTCTCTTGCCTCAAAATCCTCTCTACTTTCCTCAACACCCCCATTTCCACTAAGATCAGGTCTCAGTGTTGATGGTAGTTTCCAAGCACAACCTCTGGGGAAAAGGGAAATCAAGAAATGACATTTACTGAGCACTCCTGTGACAGGCACCGTGCACTGCAATTCAGCTCAGAATTTTTTGTTCTATTCCAGAGCATCCTTTCAGGAACATTTTGTTCTTTTAGATGTTCATCCTTTAGAAGTTTCTTTGATAAGAGTCTATTAATGGTAAAGTGTCTCAGTTTTTGTTTTGCCAAAATGTTTTTATTTTCATATCATTAAAAAAATATATATTATTTATTTATTTATTTTTGGCTGCGTTGGGTCTTCGTTGCTGCACGCAGGCTTTCTCTAGTTGCAGCGAGCGGGGGCCACTCTTCGTTGCGGCGCGCGGGCTTCTCATTGCAGTGGCTTCTCTTGTTGTGGAGCACGGGCTCTAGGCACGTGGGCTTCAGTAGTTGTGGCTCGCGGGCTCAGAAGTTGTGGTGCATGGGCTTAGTTGTTCTGCGCCATGTGGGATCTTCCTGGACCAGGGCTCGAACCCGTGTCCCCTGCATTGGCAGGCAGATTCTTAACCACTGCGCCACCAGGGAAGCCTATTTTCATATCATTTTCGAAAGATAATATTTCTGAGAACACAATTCTAGATTGACAGTTATTTTCTTTCGGCCTCTGGAGATGTGGTTCCACTGTCTTTTGTCTTCATTGTTTCTGCTGGAAGTTCGCTGTCAGACCACAGTCATTCTTTGTTAGGTGATCTGTTTTTCCTTTCTTGTTGCTTTCGAGATTTTCTCTTTGGCTTTGCTGTTTTACAGTTTCACAGGATGTGCCTAACGTGTGTGATAATTTAAAGAATTTTTACTCTCCCTGGGACATATTATGCTTCCTTTCTCTTCAGATCTATGTCTTTCATTAGTTCTGGCATTTTCTTAGCTATTAGTTCTTCAAACAGGGTCTCTCTCTCTCTCTCTCTCTCTCTCTTTCATTCTTTCTGTTCTCTCGTGTAACTCTGTTTGGATGTATATTAAAACTTCTCATTTATTCCTCCCTTTCTCTTTCTGTTTTCTCTTTCTGTTTTGTTTTTTTGTGCTGCATTCTGAATGATTCCTTCATATCTGTCTTCAGTTCACTAATCTTCTCTTCATCCATGTTTATTTTGTTGTTTCACCTATTCATTAGTGTATACAAACATACCCATACACATATATGTATGAATGTATCTATCTCATTATAATTATTATATGTAATAGATGTATAGTTTTAATTATGTATAGTTCTATTTTTATTTCCCTAAGTTCTATTTGGTTCTTTGTCAGATCTGTTTGGTCACTTTGGTGGTACCCTTTTCAAAACTTGTTCATTTTTCTATCTTTCATTTCTTTTAACATTTCGTGTGTAGTTATTTTTATGTCCTATATCTGATAATTCTAATATTTGAAGTTCTTGGGAGTTTAAATCATGCTTGTTATTTCTGTTGATTCTCACTTATGATGGTAGTTACCTTGTGGTTTGGTAAATTTTTTCTCTTTTCAGAAACTTATATGTAATCAAACTTAAACTGTGGGAGTCTTCATGTGACTGAGTTAGGAAGGCTTTGCGCTAGAGAGGATTTGCATTTCTCTCTGCCAAGTGTTGTCAAACTGGGACCACTTCAATTTATTTTTTTGTTTGGGGTTTTCAAGGTTAGGTGGGTAGCAAAAATTTGAATCTGAGGTTCATATGAAGCAGGTTCATAGTTACAAATCCCCAAGGGAGGTCATCATCATTATTTAAAAATTTTTATTATTATCACTATTATTAACAACATTGTTGTGGTGAAAACAGAAAGATTTACCTCTGACTTGTTTTGCCAGCAGGTGTGTTTTTCTAGCCCACCCTTTTCCTGGAGAGTGAACCCCTTTGAAGGTTCAAGCTTTAATGACTCTCGGGTTCCTCTCCCACTTCGTATAGGTCCAAAGACCCCATTTCCCTGCACAACCATTAAGGGTTTTCTTAAAGGGTCAGAGTAAATATTTTCAAAGTTTGCAGGCCATATAGTCTCTGCTGCAACTACTCAGCTCTGCTGTTGTAGCACAGAAGCAGCCATGGGCAATACATAAATGAATGGGCATGGCCATCTGCCAATAAAATTTATTTACAAAAACAGGTGGTTGGCCCATGTGCTATGGTTTGTTAATCCCCGCTCTAGAAGCCTGGCATTGGCATTTGTTTCCTGAGCAGCCCCAGCTCCTGAGTTTTCTTACTTTTTTGCTCATGGCTTATTTTGTTTTGTTTTATTTTACTTTATGTTTCTGGGAATTTCCCTTATTAATCAACTCATTTAATATTGCAATCTCTGTGTTTCACAATGAAAGAATATTTGAAATATCCAGTCTTCTGTATTTCTAAAAGCAGAACTTAACAATTTATCTCTCTCTTTTAGCTTACATACCATTTCAATTAGGCAAAGCCTGGTAAATTAGCTAAAGGACAATCATCTATTTTTCCTTAAGCATCTCCCTCAGTCCTTTAGCATCTTGTTGTACCAATTTATAGCTCCTCTTCCATATGAGAGCTTTTAGTCACAGGTTAGCAAGATTTCAGAAGAGATATCCTAAGAGACTGACCGCTCTTCTGTCATGTCAGAGGATAGAGTAGAAGAAATTTGGGTGTTCTGTATGAATGTGGCCTTCTGAAATCTCTTTCAGCCTGTTTCCTGGGCTTCTCCTACACTTCTCTTAGTGCTTTAGGGGCTAGGGTTTACAGGCAGAAAAGACAGAAAAAACTCCTGCTCTCTTGGACCCAACATTTTAATGGGGAAGAAAAGAAAATAAGTAAGTGAATAAAACTAGAAAATATCAGGAAATGAGAGTGCTATGTTGAAAATAAAAGAAGTTGTTTTACTAGCGAATGACTGGGAGGTTGTTTTTGTCTGTTTATTTTTTTGACGGTATGGTAGCAGAGGGATGCTCGGTGAGGAGGGCAACATTTGAAGCTGACTTAAATCAGATAAAGGACCGAGTTTTGTAAGGATCTGAGGTAGGGGAGGGAGCATTAAACACAGAGCAAGAGCCAATGCAGAGACTGTAAAATAGGAGCCTTTCTGGTATTTTCGGCAGTCAGAGGGAATGCTAGTGTGGCTGAGATAGAGTAATACAAGATTGAGACAAAAAAGTCTCCAAAAGAAAAATGGGAATCTGAGAAACAGTGGAACAAACCCAGGAGCGTAATGAAAAAGAAGCCCGGATGACAGCTGTGCAGCAGTCTTAGAAAGCAGTTGATCCAAATGAGTATAGGACAGCAGAGGGCCCAATAAAGAAGGCCTTTAATAAGATAGGTAGGTACTTACATTACACACATTATGTGATTAAGAACCTGGAAGATTTTCATGATAAGATGGGTGCCTGTGTCTTCTGCAAATCCAAAAAAAGAAAGATAATAGAAATTGTGAGAAAAATATGTATTATATATGTGTATATAGATATAATTTTCTTTATTCCTCTATTGATAGACAAGTTGCTTCCATATCTTGGCTATTGTAAATAATCCTGCAATGAACATGGGATGCAGATATCTTTTTGAATTAGTGTTTTCGTTTTCTTCAGGTAAACACCCAAAAGTGAAATTGTTGGATCATATAGTAGTTCTATTTGAGGCACCTTTTTGAGGCACCTCCAAACTGTTTTCCACAGTGGCTGCACCAGTTTACATTCCCACCAACAGTGCACGGCGGTTCCCTTTCTCCACATCTGCCTTTGATCTTGACGTGGGGCACACTCTCCTCCGGGCAGTGTGAGCTCAGTGACAGACAGTCCAACGGCTGCACTGACTTTTCTACAAGCACCATCATATCACTCGATGCTGCAGTGGGTGATATTTTTACAGTAACAGTAGTACAATTGATGTTGTTTTGAAATTTAGAGTTAACCTAAATTGACAAAGCAAGAAGGACCCAAACATAGTTAAAGACAGAAGGTAAATGTAAACCTTGATGCTGTAGGAGGGTGCATGGCAGCTGACCAAGGCTGGGGTCACGATGGACTCTCCGTATGCTCATTTCCTGGTCTTAACATAGCACGTTTGAGGGGTGAAGTGGAAGGAGAATTTAGATTTTAAATTATTTTGTGTGCTTTAAAAGTTTAAAAACTGCCTGCCTGTATTATTTTTAGAACCTTATATTAGAAAGAGTTATCCCTCAGTTCTTTTATTCCACAATATTTATGGAACATTGCCTACATTTCAGATGCCACGTACTGTGGAACAAGTGGAGAACAAGACAGTAAAATGTCCCTGCCCTCATGTAGCTTCTATTCCAGTGGGGGAGGATGGGCCTTTCTACAAGAACCAAAAGAGCCAAGGTAAAGAAATGGGGTGTCAGTAACATCTCGGCCACGCTCGCCAGCTCCCCAGGTTCAGTCGCTGTGTGCGTATCGACGGCTCCTCACTCTGTATCTTCAGACGGGATCTTGGTCCTGAGCTTGCAATCTGTGTGTCTACGTGCCTAGTGAGCATCTCTAAACCTGATCTTCCTCTACATCCTGCAGCTCCGTCAGAAGACACCTTCCCCCCTCTTCCTCCATCCTTCCCTGCACGCACGCACACACCTCCCCGTGGCCGGTCAGTTACCAAGCTCTGCTGATTCTGCTTCCTGTGCAGAAGTCACCTCCCTCCTATGCCCATGGCTCCCTCTCAGACCTGGCCATCATTTCTCACTTGGATTACCCCAACACGCCCTTCACTGCTCTCCAATCCATATTCCACACTGCGGCCAGGGCAACATTTCAAACAAACAGATCTGATCATCTCGTTAATCTGCCTGTAGTCTTTCAATGACTTCCCATGGCCCTTAGGAAAAAGTTCAGATTCTTTAGTATGGCTTGCAAAGTCCCTCTCTCTCTTTCACGTATGTGCGCATGTGCGCGCGCACACACACACACACACACACACACACACGGGCCTATACATTTGCTGCTTTTGCTTTCCAGAATGTTCTCTCCATCACCTAGCTGTCTTCTACCAGGGTCTTCCCACCCTTCCTGTGAGCCCAGCTGCTTGTGCTGCTGGCAGGGCACCGACCTCACACTTGGCTCTGAGGCTCTTCCTGTCCTGGCGTCCCATTGACCATCTGGAGTAGAGCGATTATGCAGTGCAGGCTCTGGGGTCCCACCCCTTGGTTCAGATGCTGATTCTACCGCTTCCTTGGGCAAGTTCCTTAACTTCTCTTAAGCTGTGTGAGCATCTGTAAGGTGGGGATCACAGTGAACTTACCTCCCAGGTTGTTGTAAGATGTGCGGCCGGTCCCACAGTGCATCTTGGCTGCCGCCGTGAATCTTATTGGGACTCACAGGTCTGGTCCCAGCTCAGTGAGGCTCTCAGGGAGGTCTTTCTTTGACACGCCCTCTGTTTTCCTGCACCCCACATTTCCCCTCCCTGCACGCGTCCCTCTTTATTGTCACCACTCGGGGATACTGCTCGTGTAATAGCAGGAACTGTCTGCCGGCGTGGAAGCTTCGTCTGTGTGGAGACCAAACCTTTGGTCCTACAACGCTCCCAGGGTTCAGTGGAGAGCTCGGTACACGGTCGGGCTCTGTAAAAAAGGAATAAATGACGAACTGGGGTAGATGCGGAATTTAGTTCATCTGACTTGACCTTGGAAAGAACTTTCTGACCTTGAGAGTCGAGGGGCCCTGGAACACCTAAGCAGCACAGCTCCACATCTGGAAATGCATTCTGTCCTTCCATAGAAGAGCTTAAAAATGTATTTCTTTATTGGCTTTTTAAAAAATACTTGTTTTCCAGCTATGTTTCTAACTTTGAGATGATTAGGAGGTGCCCAAATGCTGGGGCCACCTCTCCTGGCAGAGGGCAGAGACGTTTAGAGCTGGGCTTGCAGAGACCACGCCCCCTCCGACCCCTGTGCCTCTTTGCCTTGGGGGGGGTCCTCTTTTAAGAGGCAATATTATTCATTCAGCACCCCTCCCCCATGCACACCTGTCACAGGACCAGCCAGCGCTCCTCCCTCGAGGATGCTGCTCTGCCCTGAGGCTGGGGGACCAGTGTTCAAGGCGGGTGTGAAACAAGCTCAGGCAGCGATTTGGCTCCTTTAAGAGCTCTGACAAGCTCCATGAGTCCGGCAGCTCCCACCGCTTGGCAGGGCAGCCAGCAGCAGAGCAGCTGTCGTGGGCCCCGCGGGGACCTCGCTGTGTTTACGTGAATGGTCACGTGGTAACCTCTCCCAGCTCGAGGGCGGCTGCCTAGTTACCTCATCTGCAGCCCAGTGACCTCATGCACATAAAATGTGGCCAATGCGAGACAGGAGCAGG
>NW_021146457.1:0-25000 GCF_002837175.3 Physeter macrocephalus
TAAACAGTGGAGGGTTTGGAGCGGGGGTGGTGGGTGCTGGAGAGAGGTAGGCTGGAATCCAAAGAGAAGACCCAGGTCCCATGCTTTCTCCACCACTTACTAACTTGGTGGCCTTGGGCAAATCACCTAACTTTGCCTCTGTGAAATGGGACTGGTAGTTCAAGCTTTGCTTTCCTTACACAGTTTTTAAATTTTTTTTCTTTTTCTTTTCTGAAAGTCAATGAAAATATGTATTTGGAAGCATTTTGGGTAAATTGAGGCCAAGAGACTTACAAAGTCCTTACCTCCTATAAGTGGAGAAGTTACATGGAACCCAGGGCCTTGACTCCCAAGCTCAGCCTCTTTCCACGATGGGTCAAGTATTAGGACTAAAAATAACAACAGCAATGCCGATTACAACAGTGATCACCACCGCCTTTAAAATACCTCAGGCAGGGCTTCCCTGGTGGCGCAGTGGTTGAGAGTCCGCCTGCCGATGCAGGGGAACCGGGTTCGCGCCCCGGTCTGGGAGGATCCCACATGCCGCGGAGCGGCGGGGCCCGTGAGCCATGGCCGCTGAGCCTGCGCGTCCGGAGCCTGTGCTCCGCAACGGGAGAGGCCACAGCCGTGAGAGGCCCGCGTACCGCAAAAAAACAAACAAAAAAATACCTCAGCCAGCTTGGCACGTCTGTGTTCGTTAGATGCCCCTCTGGGCTAAGGGAGTACAGCCTGGTGAAGATACCAAGGTTTCTATTTCAGACCCCACTCACCACTCACCCCCAGTGCCCGGTACCCTTGGGCAGTGTCCAACCTGCCCGACTCCATGTTGGAAACCCCTGTGGTCATCACCTTAAGTTTTGAGTTGTTTTTCTGCAGCAGGGTGGCTGTGTGCTCAACATTTCACTATTTCGAAGGCTGTCCCCTCATAGAGCAGTGAAATCGGTAGGCCAGAGTGTAGACTGGTCAAGAAAGAAGGCACCAATCTGACAGACAGACAGGGGGTGGCACCCTTCATCTCCTCCTTTCCTAGGAGAGAACAGGGAAAGGAGTGTGGCCTGGAATCAGAGGAAAGAAAGAGGAGAGGGGGAGCCCAGCATGTGGTCAGGATTTCAATCAGGGAAGTTCTCAGCATACAGAGGAGAAGAGGGCATTGTCAAACTTCCCGTTAGGGAGGATACCTAGGGAGAAGGGATCTCTGAATGTTCCCAGTGTTTCCAAAGGGCCTCTCCATTCCTACTGCGAGCTTTCCCCTGCAGCCAGGAGGTCTGGCCACCCACGAGGCGGCCCAGAAGCCCATTAGGTCAGTGGGAAGAAGAGCTGAGCCCGCTGGGGTGAGGCGGGAGGTGCTGGGCCTGCATCTCCATTTCCCAGCACACAAGCCCAGTCACCTCCCTTGCCCCTTCTCTCTCCATGTAGCACACACCCCTTTATTCTGGGTGTGGACCAGTGGCATCTTGCCTTAGTGGAGAATGACCCAAGTCCTATGATACACAGGGATCCACCCACCGCTAGCAGCTCACGGAATAACTCAGCATCTCGCGAACGTCGCGTAGTAGCCGGGAGGTGAAGGCAATCCGCGCGGACACCACTCTGTGTGTTTCTAGGTCAGATGAGTTTCTGGATCAGGGGGATCAAGGTGTTACCTGAGAGTACAGAGTCGCAAGTCAGCTGACCTAAATTCAAGTTCTGACTCAGCCGCTCACCCACCCAACTCGTAACTTAAGTTAGCCAACCTCTTGAAGCCTATTTCCTTACCTAGAAAATAGGATTAAGGCCCACATCATAGAGTCACTGTGAATTAAAAACAAAAGTATTTGTGAAGTATAATAGGAAAGGTTACACTGAGGTGGGATAGGGTGAAGGTGAAGATCAGGGTATTTGGGGTTAAAGAGCTCTGCACTGGGTCCCAGATCCACTCTCCACTCAGGCTGGACCTCGGACAGGCACTGAAACTTTTTAATGTAGATTATTTTTCAGAGCAGTCTTAGGTTCACAGCAAAGCTGAGCAGAAATTACAGAGACTTCCAAATATCCCCATCTCCCCAGTCCAGAGCTTCCCCACCATCAACATCCTGCCCTGATGTTACAACTGATGAACCTACATCATCACCCAAAGGCATTATCACTCAAAGTCTTTAGTTTACATTAAGGTTCACTCTTGGTGGTGTACATTCTGTGGGTTTTGACAAATGTATAGTGACATGTATCCACCATTATAGTATCACACAGAATATTTTCACTGCCCTCAAAATCCTCTGTGCTCTGACTATTCATCCTTCCCTCCTTCCAGCCCTGACAACCATTGGTCTTTTTACTGTCTCCATAGTTTTGCCTTTTTCAGAAGGTCATATAGTTGGATTCATATCCTACGGAGCCTTCTCAGCTAGGCTTCTTCACTTAGTAATGTGCATTTAAGGTTCCTCCATGTCTTTTCATGGCTTGATAGCTCATTTGTTTTTAGCACTGAACGATAATCTATTGTCCCAAGGTACCACAATTTATTTCTCGGCCCACCTACTGAAGGACATCTTGGTTGCTTCCAAGTTTGGGCAATTATGAATAAGCTGCTATAAACAACCACGTGCAGGTTTGTGTATGGAGTAAAGTTTTCATCTGAGTAAATACCAAAGAGTAGAAGTGCTGGATCATATGGTTACTGTAACTTCTCTGAGCCTCACTTTCTTCATGATGTTTGATTGAGCTACTGCACATGAAGCACTTTGCACAGCATCCAGCACGTAGATGGGGCTCCACTAATGGGAGCTCTGCTCATTAGCCTACTCAAATATTAGTGAAAACACTAATGTAAGGGATGTGAATCCAAGCATTGTCTGAGGGGGATGACATATGGGTACGTCATAGTCATGAATCATCTCTCTGCAGCGCAAGAAGGCACAGGGCAACAAGAAATGCCGGAAGGCTGTCAGGGCACCGCTGCTTCCACTGAGGAGGGATGTGGTGGTCTCCTGAGCAGCCTGCGCTGTGGGAGGGGAGGTGGAGATGAACCCTCTGTCCCATAGTAAAGTTTGTCCCAGGTTGAGCAAATCAGGGTGTTGGGGGGGTATCATGAACCCTCAGACGTCTGCTGTCCTCCACCGTCTCTTTTCCAAGTCCGCTCCTCACACAGTTTCCCCCACCCCTTCCTCCACTTGACTCATCCGAAGCTAAGCCCTGCCCATAACCGGAAGCTCAGAGGTGACAAAAACAGGCTCTTTTCGTTTCACCTACTTCCTGTGAACTCACTTAATTGTTCCCAGAATTACCAGGTCACCAGGAAGCTTCGCTAGTTCAGTTTTTTCCTTTTTTCTTTTTTCTTTTCTTGTTGCTTCTCTGATGACAAGATCTACTTGGGATCTAGACCTGAGTGTAAAGTGTGAGCGGGTAGTATTTCTTTGGAACCCACTTCTTTGGTATCTTTGGAGAGGCTGAGTGAGGGGATGGGACTGAATGACAAAATGAGGCTCCCCATGTGGTATGTGGTTTTCAGAGGCAATGCATCCTTTCCTGCTGAAAGGACTAAAGACATGTCTTCCGGGCTTCCAGCCTTGGGCCATGTTAGCTGGAAACAATAATGGTGCTTATGTTTTGTTTATATCTCGCCCTTCCTACTCCTTCCAGGCTGCTATGGAATGACCAAGTGGTCTGAGTCAGGATCAGGCCTGAGCCTTCCAGGAGCCGGAAAGCTGGAGTTTCTGCCAATGATGCTTTTACAAAGCAAGCGAGCGTAGGAGGCTGCCATAGGAGAGCCTGTGTGGGTAGCCCTCTAGTGACATCACCTGGGCATCCTCCAACAGGTCACCTCTAAAATGAAGGTGTTGGACTTAATGACCTCTTTGATCTCTTATAGACCCATTTTTAAATACTTTTCCAAATGATCTTAGCACTAGCCAGTAGAAGTTACTGCCATGATGGACATGTTCACCAAAGCTACACTGTCCAATAATGGCAGCCGGTAGCCAGGTGTGGCCATTGAACATTTGAAATGTGCCTTGTGGGGGCAAGCAACATTTTTATTTCATTTAATTTTAATTACTTTATTTATTTATTTAAATTAATTTATTTATTTGGCTGCACCGGGTCTTTGTTGCAGCATGTGGGATCTTCACTGCCGTGTGTGGGATCTTTTAGTTGCGGCATGTGGGCTTTTAGATGCAGCATGCGGGATCTAGTTCCCTGACCAGGGATCGAACGTGGGTCCCCTGCATTAGGAGCATGGAGTCTTAACCGCTGGACCACCAGGGAAGTCCCTAATTTTAATTACTTTAAATTTAAGTAGCCACAAGGGGCTGGTGACTACCATATTAGTCAACACAGGTCTAGGAAGCTGGATTCTGTCTCTTTTAAACTGCATGTTCTGTCGATTCTACCTGAAAATGGTAGCACAAAACTGTCCTCTTCTCCTCATTTCCAGTTTCCGCCCTAGGCTGAACCATCACCATCCCCTCCTCCCTGGTTTCTTTTCTCCTACTTTCACCCTCTATGATCCTTTTGGCATAGCACAGAGTGAGCTTCTTAAAAAGTAAAATTGATCAAGATACTCCTCTTCTAAAAACGCTTCAACAACTTCCCCATTGCAGTAAAATCGAAAACCCCCATGAGGCCTGGACACCTTGCTCCATCTCCCCCTTGCAGCCCAAGACTAGGCTCCTGGAAGCCACCAAATCCTTTTCCACCTCAGGTCCTTTGCACAAACTTTCCCTTTGTTCTAGAGCTGGGCTGTCCAATACAATGGCCACTAGCCACACATGGCTTTTTTATATATACACTTAAATTAATTGAAATTAAATAAAATTTAAAATTCAGTTCCTCAGTCACAAGAAACACATTTCAAGGGCTCAAGAGTCACATGAGGCTCATTGGTACCATACTGGACAGCACAGACATGGAATATTCCCATCATCACAGAAGTTCTGGGACAGACTTCCCTACACTCGAGCTTGGCTAACTCCAACCTATCCTTCAAGTCTCAGCTTAAATGTCACATTCCCACGGAGGCCTTTTCTGATCCTCCAGCCTAAAATAGGAGCCCCTGCTTTCTTTCGTACAGAGCCTGCAATTTTCTTTTTTAGTTCTTACAACTGTTTGCAAAGTTATAGTTAACCTGTGTGGTTGTCTAATGTATGCATCTATTAAAATCTAGGATAATGTCTTTTTTGTTTACCAGTCAATCCCTGGACCCTATCTCAGTGCCTGAGACTTAGTAGCAGCTCATTCGTGTTGGGTGGATAAATGAAATAATACATAAATGTATAGATGGATAGAGTGGTTGCACGTAATTTACTCATCTTTCAAAGCTCTAGGTAAAGAGCCAGAGCTCAGGAACCATATGGCCCTGAAATGAAATCCTGAGTGCCAGCCTTTTTTTAGCCCGTTGGTTAACCTTTCCGAGCCACCCTCTCTGCACATGTAGGAGGGAATGCTATTGCCAGCTCGAAGCATTGTGGTGAGCAGTGAGTGAGAGAGATAAGTAAAGCCCTTGGTCCACAGTCAGTGCTGTGTGGATGTACATTCCTCTTCCTTTATCACTTCCCCTATGTCCTTCCAGCCCTCTCTGTGGTCTTCTCCCTCTCACATTGCATCTCCAGCCTTGGCTTCAGAGTCTCTCATTCCTTGGTCCCATTCCCTCTAAGAGGACTTTAGTTTTCTCTCAGCTGCCACAACTCAAGGATCAAACCAGAAGATTTCTCCAGCATAGAGAGCCCACCTTGCTTGGACCCTTCCTCACTGCCCTCCCTGTCTCTGGCTGTATAAACCAGCCTGACCCACCTACCCACCCCCAACTCATAAAGGCAGACTCCAGCCCTGGAAATTCTCTCAGAATAGCAGGTACGCAAGCATCTGGCCTAGAGTGGGCCCACTCTTTTTCTAGGTGTTTTTGATCAATTTGTGTCTGTGAACCACCTACCTCAGTATTCCCTGCTTGTTTAAAATGCAGATTCCTGGGCTCCCACTCCGGACCCATTTAACCAGAATCTCTGTGGGGGGCCCTGGAAGCTACATTTTCAGTAACCAGCTCAGGTGATTCTGTTGGTCTAGATTAAGGCTTCTCAGTGTATAATATTATAAATATTATAATATTAAATATTATATTTAATATTTATATAATAAATAATTTATAATTATATAAATAATTTTAATTATAAAATAATTTATAATTATTTAAATCATAATAATTATTTAATAATAAAATATTTATTATTTAATTATTATTATAATATAATAATACTACAAATATAATAATATAAATTCAATTATAATAATTATTTAAATTATAATAATAAATAAATAATTATAAATATTATAATATTAAATATAAATATATATAATATTATATATATAATATACCCCATCAAGCACTGGGAAGATTCTTCTGATAAGTCCCTCACTGATCGTCCCTTTAATTTGTATAAAATTTTATTTCTATATCAAAAGATTACTTACCAAATACCTACCAAGTGAGTTATCAAGTGAATTACTACTATTATTTGGGATCTATAAACTCACATTAAACATTTAGACAGGTTTACAGTGGACCCCAACTCACTGCTCTCCCCGGGAGGAAGGCAGCCATGCATGCAGCATGTGGCCATTCTGTGGGCTTCTGCGGGGCACATGTCCACAAAGACACTGAGGTGCCCAAAGATGTTTAGAAAGACTCACTGTAGTCAGAGGCCCATCACTGTCTTGAGTTGGTCATGATTTTGAATTGCTGCTCTTCTTGGTCTTTAATGATAACTTACTGTGGGTTTGTCATTGTTGATTTAGTTTATTATGGATTATATGGTGAGCCCTATAGTACGTAGAGGGCAGAATGATACCAGCACAAGTGGGGCCTGAACATTCCCAATAACTAGGCTTTAAGACATGTAGCTTGCTGTTAAAATATGAGTAATCTTAAAGCTAAAGCAGACTTGTGTGTATATATATAAATAATCCCTCCAAAATTTGCTTTAGAATGATAGCTTATTGTAATCAGGTTGCTTTTCCATGTGGCAGTATAAAGGGCAGGGTCAGCCGGCTGCAGGCAGTCATTTAACCAGCCCTGCACTGCACACAGCTACCGTCACTCCTTTTTACTGCCTTTGCACCCTAAGCATCCACTGTCTGCGGCAGCGCTCAACCGCTGCTCTGACACCCCCTCCTCACGCCGCAACTCCAGGGTCCCAACTGCAGCCCTGGGTGCAGATGGATCAAGTTAACTGCAAAACAAGACACACATGGGATCAGCCAAGAGGCCCCGCTGAGGACACGGGCAAGAAGGCATTCACCCCAGCAGCTGTGACTGCACCCAGGCTCCCCTCTGCATTCCTGCTGGGAGTCTGAGCACATCCTGTCCGCTGTGTCCATAAAAACAACCTTTGTTATGCCCATCTCAGCATTGTTTATGATGGTAAAACCACTTGGAAACAAGCCAAATGTCAACATTGGGGGATTCATTAAATAAACCACGGTGCCATCCATACAATAGGAAACTATGTATCCATTAAAAATAACATGGAGGAAGAATATTAATAGACATGTCAGCTGGGAGCCTGTCTTTGCTCCTTAGGGGGACACCCGGAGAGGAAGGCTGGCTGTTCTCACTGCTCCTTGCAGCAGGTCTCCTGTCTCCAAAGTTCATTCTTTCCATTTCCTCTGCTGAAGAGCCCTCTGGCCAGGCTCAGCCTATGTAAATTCTACCCATCAGAGGTAGGCAGGATAATGGCTCTCCAAAGAAGCCCACGCCTTAATCCCTGGATCCTGTAAATACCTTACCTTGCAAGGCAAAAGGAACTTTGCAGATGTAAATTAGGTTACAGACCTGAAAATAGGTTGATTATCCAGGTGGCCAATCTAATCAATTTCCCAGCTGGGGTCAGAAGAGAAAAGAAGAAGAAATCACAGATATTCAAAGCCTGAGAGGATTCGCCCTCACTGCTGAGGGCAGGGGTGCGGCACATGAAAAGCATGAGGAGGAAGTGAATGTCCCCCTAGGAGCAAAGACAGGCCCCAGCTGACAGCCAGTAAGGAATCAGTACCTCAGTCCTACCACCATAAGGAAGTGAATCCGGCCAACAACTTGAATGAGCTTGGAAGCAGATTCATCTGCAGAGCCTCCAGAAAGGAATGCAGCCCTGCCAACACCTTGATTTTGACCTTGTGAAACTCTAAGCAAAGGACCCAGCAGAGTCACATGGTACCCACATATCTGACCTACAGAACTGTGGGATAATAACTCTCCTGGAAACTTTCAAATATGTAGTACAGTCTTACTAACTATAGTCACCATGCTGTACATTACAAAGTATAGTTTTAATGCACTAAATTTGTGGTAATGTTATGGCAGCAATAGAAAATTAACACACCATCCTTCAGCACCATCACTCAGTACAAATGCCACTTCCATGAAGCCTTCTCCCGTTTATCCATCTATCCGTGTGTCCCCTCTGAAGTCTCAAAGCATTCTGCCCCTGAGCCTCTTCAGCCATTGCCATGGTCTACCTGGGTTATATAATTAGGGTTATTTATGTACATGTCATATTTATCCTGCTAGATGATGTGCTACTCGGGGCAGCATCTGAGGCTTATTCATCTTTATTTTCCTTCCAGGGCACAGCACCTCATGCGTAGTCAGTGCTAAATTTTTCTTGGAAGTATGTTTCACAGCCTGTACGGATGGTTATTGTTTAATAAGATGAATTGCTGTGGCAATTAGGAATTGAAAGATGGACCCTAGAAATATTTGCAAATATAGAAAGGAATAGCTGACAGCATAAGGAAAACTAGAATGGACAACAGAAGGATATATGAATATGGGGATGCTTGGAATCTGCTCCGGCAGTTGGCTCTGAGATGTAAATTCATATGCAAAATCAATAGGATTGAAAGTTATCTAAAGTGTTTTAGAATATAACCTCTTAAAAGATTCAACTTCTTGGCAACATGAAGTTTTAATTAAATGAATGTTCTTCTGCTGCTTCAAATGGATAGAAATGTAGAAGAAAATGTAACATAACACTCAGCTGAGCTCAAAAACAAAAAGAAAGGGAGACCCCCACGTTCCAAAAAGAAGAGGGAGCTTGAAGTCAGAAGGTCAAGAGCAAGATGCAACTACCAGATGATGGAGCCTCTGTTACACTTGGTCCCTGAGGGACTGAGCAGAGTAGATCCCCCCCAATATCCTTTGGTGTTGACATAAGAATGAAGAAGCAGAGAGAATCCCAAGCATAATAAATAAAGAGTTAACACATACCTAGATAATGGAATATCTTAAGATACCTTAACTGAAGAAAAGCAGCCAGTGAGAGATGTATTACCTGCAAAAGAATGACAATTTGACTGACATCAGAAAAATATATGGCAAGGACTGAGAGAAAATAGCTGCTTCCTAGAATTCAATACCCAACTAAATCATGATTTGAGGATGAGGGCAAAATAAAGACATTTTTACAAAAAAGACTGAGTTTACCATTCACAAACTCTGACTGAAAAACTACTAAAAGATGTGTTTCTTAATGAAGGAAATTGAACCCAGAAGGAAGAGTGGGATATAAAAGCAATGATGAGAAAACAAAGGTAAACATAGGAATACAACTAAACTTCTCAAGGATAACACAACAATGACTAAAGAAAGTGTTAGAACAAGGTGAAACTACTCAGTTACAGAGATGGAGGAAGAGAGGGGATGATCAGAGTTCATGCATTTTAAGGTTCTTAACCTGTTTCGTGGCAGCATATATATTTAATTAAACATAGGGTTTTCTAAATACAGTGTGCATGTTAAAAATTTAAAGATTATCTCTAAAAGAGTAGAAATAGATTGTAGAATAAAAAAACTAGTAGAGAGAGCAGGGCGGGAAGGAAAGAAATAGCTTGATTAAGCCAGTGGAAGACAATGGGAAAAAGAGTAAACATGGTCAGTAGAGAAACACCAATCGAAATGACAGAAATAAATCAAAATACATTATTAATCACAATTCCTGTAAATACCTTATTTCGCCAGTTAGAAAGATTCTCAAATTGCATTTAAACACACACACACACACCCTCATCTTATATACTATTTATAAGAGACTCAACTAAAACATAATGTGAACAGTCAGAAATAAAGGAACAAAGTGGGCATACCCAGAAATGCCAATTCGGAGTATGGGCCATGGGGGAAAATTCTCACCCATTGCAGAAGGAGGTATGTTCGAGGATGTTTCCCACAGTGTTGTTTGTAGCAATGAAAGATTGGAAACAGCATGAACATCCGCTAGTATGAGGATGAAAAAATAAAATTTGGCATATACATATAATAAAACACTACATAACAGATAAATGGCTGAACTAGATCAAATGAATGCATATTAAAAGTGTAAGGTTGAGTGGAAAAGCAAGCTGCAGAAGGATTTCACCATATGATATCATGGATGTGGGTTTTTTTTCCAAAGGAAACTTTATTGAAGAGCAATATACATACATAAAAAATGTACACATCATAATGAACCATTCAATGAATTTTCACCAAGCAGCACACCCTTGTAACCAACACTCAGGTTAAGAAATAGAACGTTACCAAGCATCCCAGAAGATGTCTCCTCCACCTTGCTCTACTCTGGTTACTACCCCTGTCCAAAGGTAACTACTCTCGTAACCTCTAATCCTATAGACTGTTTTTGCCTATTTTTGAAATTTATATACATGGGATCATACACATACAAAGTGTGTACTTGTTTCCTGTCTGGCTTCTTTAATTCCATATTATGTTTGGGAGACGCATCCTTGTTGAAGCATGTAGCTATAGTTTATTCATTCTCTTTGTTATGCTAGGATTCCACTGTAGGAATGTGCCGCAATAATTAATGCCTTTCATTGGTGATCTACATTTGGGATGTTTTTAGTTTGGAGGTATTACAAGCAGTGCTCCTATGATCAGTCTTGGACTTTTTTTTTGGTGCATATGTACATATGCATTTCTCTTAGGTATAAGCTCAGCAATTCCTGGGTCGGGGGTATGCAGACTTTCAGCTTTAAGTAGAGACTCTCAGTAGTTCTCCCCAAGGGTTTTACCAATTTGCTTTCCTAGCTGTGTGTGAGAGTTCCAGTTACTCTGCATCTTATTCACACTTGAGTTTTTAGTCTTTTTAATTTTAGTCATTCTGGTGGTTGATGGGTATGACTTTTGAAACACATTCATGCACAACTACTGTACATTGCCTGTGAATGAATATACATGTAATATAAAAACATGAAGGGGGAGGATATACACCAACCTCAGAATACTGACTACCTTAAGGCAGAGAGGCAAGTCTGAGGGCGGGGGTGGAATGAAATGGAAGGCTTCAACTGTACTTATTCATTTTTAAGCATGAGAAACAAATATGGGCAAACAAACATTTTTAGAACTGGGTGGGAAGTATATATGTGTCTTTTATTTTTCTCTATATTACTTATATTTGATATACATTGTAATTGAACTTATTTAAGAAAAAAGTTCTTAAAGGAAAAACGGACCCTCCACAGGGAAACAAACAAATTCAAAGTGTATCTGGTTATAAACGCAACACTCAAAACATGAGTAATAGACAAGATGTTTCACTTCCGTGTATAATTGTTTCAGTACATAGAAATGCTTTAAGAAACTATAGTACAAAACAATTATGTGGGTCTGATAAAGGACTAGAAGCAAGTACCAAAGTCGAGTATCTCCATTTATAATTTTTTTGCAGGAAGGGCAGTTCCCCATGCTGCGGTGGATACCTCATGCATGTCCATTTAGAAATAAAATGTTCTTGCAGGGTTGGTATGATTATTCAAGCCGATTTTACAGATGAAAAGACTGAGGTTCAGAGGAACTAAGTGACTTGCCCAAGAGAGAGGAAGAAGAGGAGAAGCAGAGGGGCTTGGCCCGCCCACACTCAGTTCCTAAATAGCCAAGCACTGCCTGAGGCATGCTGGTGCCACTGCCCTGGGCAGGTAGGTGTTCACTCCAGCCTTGGTGGGAAGCAAGGAAAGGCAGCCTCCCTCCAGTACATCACATGGACAGGAGGACCCCAGGAAATACACATCTCATGGGAGGAGGAACACAGGGCAGACGCATGGGTCAGTTCAACCCTGTTGATGGGTGAGGACAATTGGCTGCACAGAGGAAGGGCCCTGGTCTCCAGCCCAGCTAGGATGCGATGGAGATGGGCAGGCAGGAGGAGAAGGCAGCAAGCCACACGCTGCCCAGACTCTCAGAAACGCGTTCTGTGCTTCTAGGGCTGGTGTTCTGAGTGCATCAGAACAGTGGGAGCAGCCTGGGCACTGCTGTTCTTAAGCCCCCTCCCCCAACACTCAGGGCTCATTCTCAGGAAAGACTTCTGAGTGAGAAATCTCAGGTCTCAGGCTCGGGCCATCACAAAGGCACAGTAGAGCACTCGGAAGGGTGCTCCAGTGGACCACCCTGGAGCAAGCTGACCGGAGGCTAGTTTGATCCCTAGGCAGAAAATGGTCTCTCCCTCTGTTGGGATTACATCACCCTCTCCAGGCAGTCCTCCTGGGTGGCTTCCTCCAGTGTGGCCACACTGGTATCCTTGCCCTGACACTGGAGGATGGGTAACTCACTCTCAACCACTTACTCTTGCTGCTCTGCTGCCTCAGGCTGATCCAACCACAGCCACTCAAGAAGCTCTCAGGATGTGGGTCTCTGAGTGGACCCCTGAAGCTCCCCCTCCCCTGACCTGGTGGGGGAAAACGCTGCCCCATACACAGGCTCTCTCTCTCTCTCTCTCTCTCTCTCTCTCCCTCCCTCTCTCCCTCCATCCCTTCCACCCTCCCTCCTTTCTCTTTAACAGGGAGGATATACATCTTGCTGCCTTCAAAGACATACTCTCTCTCCAATATCTCAAACTCTGTATTTCATTTCTTTATTCCCTGAGGTAGGTGATGAACTAAAGGCAGCAAAGTCCGTTTCCAGCCAAGCTCCTCTGCAAGTCTCGCATAGATGACTTAGCCCATCACTTTGGAACAAGGGGATGTTTTGCACTTACTGTTTTGTTCCCACCTGTGGAGCTTCAGTAGGATTCCAGTTGCAGCATCCTGTCCTACAGCACAGGTGACAGTAGGGTACAGTGTTTGTCTTGGGCTCCAAGCTGTCCATATCTTCTTCCCACCCCACGTGACTAGAATTCTATCATTTTCCCCACAATTTGACCCAAAGGTTGCCTAAGAGAAGGCTCGCTTGACTAGTGGATGTATGCTTTAGTTTAAAGCATCTGGACCAGGAGTCAGGCAGCCTTGTCATAAGCCTGTCTCTCCCACTAAAGGGCTGTGGGACAGTAGACAAGTCAGTTACCCTCTCGGGGCTTACGATTCTTGGCTCTTAAACAAAAAGCTTGAGTTTGATGGTTCCCAAGTTCTTTCCAGTTCTAGGATGCTGAGTCGGTCTAGAAGATTGGACAAGGTCAGGGCCAGGCCAGTTCAAGGACAGAGATGATGCCAAAAACCCTTTGGGCAGTTCCTGACATTTCCATTCCCATCGGTGGGCTGCTTTGTTTCAGGTGATGAGATTGTCACAGGATCTGTCTCCTGCCTTGGGGACACGTACTCCCCCAGTCCAGGATAGAGACAAAACAAAAGGACAGGTCCCTGGGTCTGGGGGGCCCCAGGGTGACGTCAAGCCTCAGCAGGTCAAGGAAGCTGCATGTTCCGAACAGCCTTGTCCCAGGATCTAAAATAGGCAGCAAAGGGAATGGTTTCCAGGCTCCCCCTCCGCTAAAGATAAAAATACCATGGGCCCGGGGATGTTCCCAGTCGTAAATCAATCAGCTAGGACTATTTCTGTCCTTATCCCTTGCCCATGGTTCCTCCTACGACCTCCATCCATCCTGTCCTCCCCGTCCTGGCTCCCCAGCCACCTTTTAGCTGCAGTAGGTTGAAGTTCATCAGCTGCCTTCTGACCACAGCCCACGGCTTGGCCGTGCCCCTGTGGGAACCCTAACCTGCACACAGGCGAACAGATAGGCAATGAGGGGCCTCCTCCAACCTCCGGGAGCCTGAGTAGCATGGGCCCACTCTGACAGGCAGGCAGACTCCCGGTATATGCCAGGTTTCCCTGCCTGCATGGCTCAGTCGCAGCCTGTTTCCCAGGAGTG
Source organism: Physeter macrocephalus (assembly GCF_002837175.3). Taxonomy (NCBI): domain Eukaryota; kingdom Metazoa; phylum Chordata; class Mammalia; order Artiodactyla; family Physeteridae; genus Physeter; species Physeter macrocephalus. The sequence continues at coordinate 14,079 of NW_021146457.1, forward strand.
AATGCCCGTGAGCAACCCTTCTGCACGGCTGTGGGTGGGTTCCTTCTTCATGTCATTACAGAGATTAAAGCACTACCTCTTAAGGCCACTGGGATGATTAAATGAGATCCCGTATGTAAAACATGAAAACTGGCACCTGACAAGTTGTAGATGCTGAGAAAGTAAGACCTGCCTTCCCCTGCCAGCCATTCACCAGGAGTTCAGACTCCCACAGCTGACCCATGTCTTCTGAGAGCTCCTTTGAGGAGATTTTTGTCAGTCTGAAACCCTAAATCAGCTTCAAATCCAGCTCTTGAAGAGACCTTTGAAGACACCCGGTCTATCCTGAGGCACTAAATCAGCTCCCCGGTAACTAACCTGCACCAGACGCAATGCTGCTGGGCCAGCTGGAGACTATGGTCTCATGTCCAGTCTTCCACTGCCCTCTGCAGGCTGCAGTGAGATACTGCAGCCAATGCTGGCATCCCCTGTGCAACACCAAGCCCAAGGACCCTCACTTTACAGAGTTGAAGCAGTTTACAGATAAGACAACAAGGCAAGGCCAGGTGTCTGAGGAAGGCAACACCTCGGAATAGCACGGTGATTTACAGCTCACAAAGCACTTGCCTGTTTGATTTTCACGACCACCCTGCCTTGCCTCTGTTCCTAAGCTCAGAAGGGAATTCAGTCATTGTTCAGCCCTGATAGACTAATAACAGCTGACAGACACATCTCAGTTTCAGGCCATGTCCTAAAACATTCCAGAAAATCAATGAAACGGACCTGTGTGGATCTCAGTGTAAATACCGGTTTCATTTCTAAAACTCTTCAGTTTTAATCATGCTGTAAAACAGTCTAGAATATTCTGAAGAAAGGAATTTTGTAAGAAAGTGTGTGTGTGTGTGTGTGTGTGTGTGTGTGTACATGTGAGTGTTTGGTGTGTGCATTCTCTAGCAATGAAGGTTGGCTAATATATGGCAGATGTCAGCATTTGGTGTGATTATGATGATTAATAAGCATTTCTCACATGCCAACCAGCTGACAGTTTCATTTATTAGTGACATCAAGCACCAGGTTCAACTGCGTGGTTTACACTATCCTTCTTCTGTGGCCAGAACCGTGGATCCCATCCAGCAGAATGTTGGATATTTTATACAGTGAAGGCACATGACAAGGTCACACTGTCCACCTAGCACCAGGTAGTGATGAAATCACACGTCAGAACAAGCAGAGGGGATGCTTGCCTTTCTCCTATTCTCTTTTCCAACCTCAGACACTTGGGGGGATTTAAGTCAAGCTCATGAAGCCCAGATAGCACGTCACAGTAAGGGAACCAAGTCTCTGAGTGCTGCAGTTCCCTTATGTAACTGGAGTTTTTAGGTCATATATTTATAGACGTTTAGATCCAGAGAAGACCTTAAGAGATTATTCCAGTCCAATCCTTTCATTTTGCAGTAAAATGAAGCACAGAAAAGGGAAGTGACGGTCTAAGGTCACAAAGATAGTTAGAGACATGTCTGGGATGAGAACCCAGGCTCCTTGACTGTTTTTTCTCTGGCCTATCTTGATTCGAGTAGCCTCATTTGTAGATGGGAGCTACTGGCTTCAGTTGAAGATTTTTAAACCTGATCTTTTTTTAATGCACAAAGGAGAAGAGGAAGAAGCTAATGCATTGTAGGTACTCAATAACTGGGTTTGCTGGCTTTTGGTGTTATAGAATAATCTTACTTTATGCAGCTTAAGAAGATTAAATCCAATTAACCTTGAATTTGTTTCATTCTTTATTCTCTCCAATGAAGTGCTTAGAGGTTTGAATCTCACCGCACTGTCCCATTGCAAATCTGAGTGTGGATATGAGGTTATAATATGATGCTCATTGGTTTGAAGGAAAAGTTTTCTGAGGAAGGCACACAGATTTAGAGTTACTTTGGTTTACGCTTCTGGAGGTTTGTGGAAATCCTCTTTGAAGAACAGATGCTGTCAACACTTGAGGTTATACAGGCTGTCCAGTGAGTTGGGACATAGCACAAACACTTCCTAAACCTATATCAAATACATGATTACAACAGACATGAAATGATACTAATTGCCTATTAGCCACTTGGGCCTAACATTTCTGAATTTGCTTATCATTGTGTTTATAAATCATATTTCTGATCAAAATCTTCCAATGCATTCAATGTTCTTCCAAACACCATCCTGATGAATCACACCGTTGTCGTCCTGCAACTTTTATAAATTCATGTTCTGCAGGGCAAGTTCCATCTTCCATGGAATCCCCAGTGTAGGATAAGAAGACTCCAATGGGGCTTTTTTCTTCAGACCTTCAGAGACCAGGGTTTACAATTTTCTGGTACATCAGTGACACACTAGGAAGGAACAATAGAGAACTTATTGCAGGGTCTTCACATAGCTCGGGACACCAGTGCCAACCACCATTCCAAGACCAGACACCACTCTGCGGTCCCAGCTGTTGGGAGTGCCCCCAGGGCAGGACCCCTTAATTTCCCAGTCATTCGTTTATTTTTATTAAGCACGTCCCATGTGGTAAGCACTGTGGCAGGCTCTGGAGATCCAGGGATGACCAAATACAGAAGTGGTCCTTTGTCATGTGACACAGTCCTTCAAAAGCACAGTTGGCTCGTGGATCAGCTGCTCATGCAAATCCATTGCAGGGACTTTAAATCACCGGTGTGTTGTAGCATCACAAAGGGGCTTAGGTTAGAAACTTTGCTTTAGGTCTAGGGCCTCAGAGGGAGGGGCTCATCAAATCATTGAGTTCTGCATCAGACTGTTTACAAGGAGCTAACTTTGCAATCTGTGTGCGCTTACTGGGAGCCATGAAGCCCCTCTGCCCTCTGAGAATGGGGTTTGGGTAACTGTCAGCACTGGGGCCACGGTGGGAAGGTTCTGGGCTATGGGAAGGTTGCTGCACAGGTGTGGGCATCTCACTGCCTGGGAGCCCTGCACACGGGCTGTGTGGTCCTCACCCTGAAGCTAAATCTACTGGAAAACCTAAAGGGCCGCCTGACTGGGGACCCATCTGCCTTCCTCACCCTCAGTACTGATGGCAGATTCGCCTGCCCCCAGGGCTTCTCCTGTACCCTTCCCATCCCTGGAACACTGGGTTCAGGAGTACCCACTTCATCTTGAAATCCAAAAGGCCTATCAAATTTCCTATCAAATACCCAAGAGGAAATCCAACTTGGGTATCAGGAAGAATCCAGTTCTGCTAACTCAACAGAGGCTGCAAAGGCAATTGGAGAGTCCTGTGTATGCAGGGCCCACTTCAGCCCAACTCAGAGACTGGGTTGCTTCTGAGGCTCCAACAGTGGATGAAACTGTCCCGGCACTGTCTCCTTTTGCCAGGCATTGTCTCCACAAGTGTCACATAGGGGCTTCCCCCAAATGATTCCAGTGACCGTGGAGTTCACTGCTACACACGCCTCCAAGGTAGTAACCGATCACCACGTAGTGCAATCATCTGGTTTCCTAAAAGGCTGCAAATTCTTCAAGGGCACTTATGTGTCCCCAGTATCAGCTTGGCACAGGGTAATCACAGAACAAATGTGGTCCATCTCATTCATTAATTAATTCTTTTTCTCTCCATCTCCTTAGTACCTCACACAGTGTGTTTAACAAAGAAGGGTCTCAAAAATGCCAGTGATGGACACAAAAGATTGGACTCTTCTGGAGTTTTATCCATCACCCTCATCTTTATGGAAAATAATGAAGTCTGTGGGTGATAAATGTGCATCAAACAGCCCTCCTTCCTCTCAGGAGGCCTAGCTGCAAGCTGCAGCTTTAAGAGGTTTCTTGTTATTTTCCTGCAGGTTGGAGGAGGTACCTCAACTGCATAGCAGAGGGTGGGCGTGGACCCAAGGCTTCCCAGTTGAGAGAGAGCCTACTGTCTCACCCCTCTCTCTGCAACAGAACCTTCCCCAGCCTATGCCCCGCCTCCCCAGACTGAGGGGGCATCATACCAGGGTGGTGAACTTGTCCACGCAGGCATTACGGATCTTCTCCGGGGTGGCGGGGCTGTCTAGCCGAAAAAGCTCCTTCGTATTATTATCTGTGTGCTGAGCCCGAGCTGCGCGGATGGCATCCTTGATGGCGAAGAAGATGGAGGCACCCAGAAAGAGGGGCGGCTCCCCGACAGCCTGAGTGGACAGAGCAGAGCGTAGGCAGGGAGTGAGGGGAGGGCCCAGCTTCCACATCTGCGGGGCTGGGGATGCCGGGGAGCCCAGCCAGCACTAGCGGCTACATCGAGCAAGACAGGAGGGACGGTCAAAATTAATCAGAGGCTGAGAACAATCAGTCTAGTAAATGACTCAACCTTGTGGCTATATTTCTTTTAACTCTTACTATGTGATTTTCTCTGATGACACCATGCAAATACAATGGACCGTTGAAAGTTATATTAAGTAACTATATTTTACAGACAAAAAAAAATCTGACCCTTTCCTCACGGCAATAAGCCTAGGGGGATAATCCACCTGCAGCTCTGTCACCAACATTTACAGGCGTCATAATTATGCTTACAATCTGCTGAAATGGAGGCATCATGACAAATCGGAATTAAACTATTTTCTAGCAGAGGTTGTTTTATCCCCCAAAGCATAGATCACAGACTGCCTGTATCAGAATCACTAGGGACACTTGCTAAAAACGCAGGTTCCAGGGCTGTACCACAGACCCACCGAATCAAAATGTCTAAGGGTGAGCCCAGTGGAGCTGCATTTTTATCATGAGCTCCACCGCCCAGTGATCTGATGTGCAGTAAAGTGTAAGAGCCAATGGCAAGGATCACAAACTATCCCACGCCCTCCCACAGTAAACTGTGAGATGAGCAAAGGACTGCGTCTCATTGGTTACAAGTAATTATCTGTTTTCCTTCCTAGACCAACGACTGTATCAATCAGCTTGATTGATTTTCGACCATTGTTCCATACTTATTCAGAGCATGGAGGAAATAGAGGATGGTTATAACCATCCAGGAGTGCTGATCAAGACTTAAGGTCTAGTGGTGGACACTGAAGGAGGTGAAAGTGTGTGCACAGAGGCGCTGCCCCATGTGCAGTGAATAGGCTGATTCTCATGAGACAACATGGGTGCAGGACCTGTGAGATCATCTCTAAGATCAAGCATCGGGGATGCACACCTGAGACGGGGGTGTAGGTCAGGATTCCACCTACAGGAATGAACTAAGGAATCCCTCTGAGTGTACCCACAAGAGCTGGCTTGGACCACACAGAGGTGGTGTCATCCATGACCCAGTTCCCTATGTTCCCAGGCAGGACTGCCCACCCCTCCATCGCCCTCACCAAGGCTCTTGTCAGGCTCTCCTCTCTCTTCCACACGAGCCCCCCACAGACCCACGTGGTGGGTGGCTGGAGCCCCTCATCGCCACCCGTGGTTTCCCACAGTGTAGACCGGAAGGTAGCACAGACCCAGGGCAACGGTACCTTGGATGCATAGATGGCCTTCTTGTTGGGACAGTCACGGAGCAGGGTCACCCTGAAATCAGTGGGGATACTGCCAAATGCAGGAATCTTGTAGGTGCTGGGGCCCCGGGTGTGCAGGCTCCCCTCAGGGGAGTAGTGCAACTCCTCCAGGGTGAAGAGGCCCAGGCCCTGGACAAATGCCCCTTCCACCTGCAGGGCAGACAGAGACCGTGGCTACCCTGCCTTCCCGCCCCCCTCACCCAAAGACAGGTGTTGCTTCCCACAGCGGGCACCAAGCCCCACATGCAGTGGAGCCTGGAAAGAAGCTGCAAAAAGCGCCCCACTGCTTCCCTGGCTCCCGCCCCAGCCCAGGATAACTGATCTGGGCCTTTGCCAGGCATCAGTGTAGGAAGAGCAAAGGCACTGACGTTGAAATCAGTTTCAGAACTCGTCGGCCATTCCAGAAGGGACACGCAGCTGTAGGCGCAGGGCAGATGGAGATGTTCCTTCCACGTTGCCAGGGGAGAAATGGCGACCCCGAGCTGAGAAGCAAGCTGGTGGGCTAATGGTGGCTGCGTGTGCAGCAGGGGCCCACGCCCCTCCTATGTGCTGAGTGGGACCACGCGCTTTGGGGCAGCCCCACAAGACAGGAGGACTTTCCTGGATAGTAGAATTGAGGCTTTTTGAACTCCCAGCCCTGCCTGCCCTCTGGGAGAAGGGCGCCTCTGCTGTAGCTTACAGATCTCGTAAAGGGCACTGCCATGCTCTGCTGGCCCACACGTCTGCTCTCCCAGCTTCACTGCTCAGAATCGTGATACGTGGCACCATCGTAGCTAAAACAAGTGTGTTTGGGGGAGACCAGGTGCTGAGCATCTGTGTCTGCCATGCTGAGCCCTGCGCCTGCCTGTAGGAGGGGCTCCTCACCACAATCGTTCAGTGAGTTAATAAACAGATTTATGACTAAGTTTCTGTATACTCAGTAACTGTCCAGTTTTGAGAAACAGTGAACATTTTCTGCCAGATGTTCAATACCTCAGTTCTCGATTCCTCCCTCTGTCTTTTTCTGTTCTGCTGCTCTGCTTAATACTCCCTTATTTTCCAGCCATCCCTTTATTCCTCTTGCTGGAACCCATGTCTTTTGCTCCCAGGACCCTCCAGCACCGCACGCTTGGCAGCATTTACTTCCTAGGGTACAACAGCTGTCCCTGGTGGAAGAGGAATGAGGCGGGAGAAGATGCCTCTGACCTGAGACCCCACGGCCTGCACATCGATCCCAAACTCAATCTCCACGCCCTCTACGCTCCCGCTCAGACTATGCCTGTGCGCGCGCGCGTGCGCACGTATGCGTGCGTTCGAGCGTGTGCACACCCAGTGTGCCCACCACCCACCATCTTGTTTTCTGACGTATGCGTGCCCTTTCCAAGTTTAACCACGTGGATTTGTCTTCCGCCCCGAGAGTCGGGTGGGCTCTCATCTACCTAAATCCCACTCAGGGAGACTCACTTGGTACCGTGCTCAGACCTGCTTAAAAATGACAGTGGACAAGATGCCGTGGCTGGGGACCCTAGGAGGTGGTGGGGCACATCAGTGGCCAAGTCTGTCACCACTCTGACCCCCCAGGAGTCTTACCTGTCCAATGTCGATGGCAGGGTTCAGACTGGAGCCAACATCCATGACGATGTCTGTGCGGAGGTTCTAGTGCAGACAGCAAAATAAAAGCAGTTTGAAGAGAAAGGGATGTGTGGAATGATAGACGGGTCTTGGTGACCCTTAGGTTATTAAGTGCCAACCTGAGTAGTACTTTCACAAGCAGAGCACTCCAGGCACACTCAGGCAGGAGTGTGAGTAGGAAGGGCAGGTCCCCAGGTTCCTGAGGCTTTGAACCTGTCTGTGTCTGGGCCGATCATGTAAGGAAGGGGTTCACAAATTACATTCCACAGGCTGAACCCAGCCTTTCCCCTGTTTTTCTAGGGCCTGTGAGCTAAAAATGGTTTTCACATTTTTAAATGAGTGACAAGAATAAAAAGAGTATGTTGTGACACATGAAAACTGTACGAATTTCACATCCAGTGTGCATAAATTACATTTTATGGGAACGCATCCATGAGCATCTGTTAACACACTTTCATGTCTGTTTTCACACTACAAGACGGAGTGAAATAATTGAGGCAGAGTCTCTGTGGCCCTGAAAACCTAAAATATTTACTCTCTGGTCCTTTATAGGAAGTTTTCCAAGGCATGATTTAACACGTTATTTTCCCGACCAGAAAGTTCATTCCTATCAGCTCTTTGTATTGCAATTTCAGATGTTTCTCTTTTTCCCTTTGGTACTAAAGTTTTGCAAACTTCTTACCTTATGATCCCCTGTTAAGCAGTCAATTTCCACTTCAGAGCAAGCCACCCCATAGGTGAAGTAGTGGAAAGCATTCCCTGAGTTCATCTCAAAGTTGTAGCCAAGATTGGGTGTCCTGGGGGAGAAAAGAGAAAATACTGCACATGTATTAAGAGGAACATGCCCCCCACTCATACACACACAAATAGCTTGTCGCATGAAATCTTAAGACGTTACAGGTTTTATTTTTTATTCAGCTGTTTTTCAAAAAAGTCCATGAGCTTTGAACATTTTGAACCTGTTCATGAAACCCAGGCACTCCGGAGCATTTTTGTCCCTTGTCTCTGCTCTATTCTGCCAATGGCCTTTATATGAATCATTCTGTAGAGCTGAGCAGTGGGGGGTCCCAGCATGCTGGCCTCTACATGGTAGAAACAGAGGTGACAGATCTGCCTGAGCTCATGAAGGACACGTAAGCTACACTCCAAATGATCTACTGAATAGGAATTCAAGATCTCAGAACCAAAGGTTCTTTCTGGGCCGGCTTGTGAGCTTTTCATACAAGTTCACCTGCTTACGGGGCTGCTCACCTTTCTCAAGGGGAAAGGTAATAAGATCAGTACCTCGTGCCAACTTGGGTGCCTCTTAAAGCAGCCACCTTGCCTGGTATTACTCCTCATCCACTGATCCCTTCTAAGTTTCAACAAATGATTTGAGCAAAGGGTTGTTAATAAAAGCAGATGCTCTTTTTAAAATTTTTTCCTTTTTCAATCTTGAATATCTTATAAGATTCCAATTTTGCATGAGTCAACATATACGCGTGTGTGTGTGTGTGTGTGTGTGTGTTCTGTTTATAACACTCTGTATCTGTGCTATTCTATTCACTACACAGAAATAATGATGTGAGCTGATGTGATCAGAATCTGCATGAAAACAAAACCAATACAGGGCTGAGGGAAAAGCCTTCTCCCAGGAGATCATCACCTTCTTTGACCTCTGACCTCACCATCTTCATCTGGGTGTTCCCTGATATAACCCCAGTTTTATCAACTCTAAAAATGAAATAGGAACTAATGAGAAAATTTGCATTAGTTTGTGTTTGTGTAGGTCAAATATTACATAACCTAAGGAGCACTGGCAAAACATTACTTTGCCCTAAAAGTATATATATATACATTTATATTACATATATATTATATATATTCATAAATTCACACAAGACCTTGTAAAGCAAACATTGAACTATTTTCCAAATCCACTGATCTGTGAAAGAAAAGGTACTAGTTAAATTTCCCAGAGAAAGCTAAAACATGATGGCTGACGGTAAATACGATCATATCTTTTTACAGCTTCTAAATCAGATGGACAGGGTCTCTGCTACTGAATTTTAAAGTTGCGGAAGATACGTGCTCTTTCCTAAAACTCACTTTAAGTCCACTGAATTCTGCATTTTGTAACAGGACTACGTGCTCTGAATCCTCCTCTCATTCTTTTGAAGGAAAGCCTCCTTAAAGAAATCTGACGCGTAGCACAAAGTAACACACATGGGTAACTCGGAACACCAGACGCCTCTGGTTCTTGCAGGAGAACGCTGAGGGGGGAATGGCTGGTAATTGACCCACTATGTCAATAAATGAGGAGACAGGTTCAGAGAGAACCAGTGATTCCCCCAAGTGGAATAGTATACTTTAAGACCAGAACTAGAACAGAGGTCTTCCGATATGACAGCTCGTGCTTTAGGCACATAGTTGGGTAAGCCCACGTATTTTAGAGCGTCTTTAAATTGAAGCTAGTGGGAGTCCATTGGAGAGACAAACATTTTGGTGGAACTGCTCTCTCCTGACCATAGGCTGACAGAGTTCAGTGCTGGAGGACCCTGCAGAGGTTAAGATGACAACGCATTGTAAGATGGGCGAGATCAGCGCCTTACTTACCTGTAAAACCCAGTAGCAGACAAGCTCACTGTACCCCGGTAGGCAGCCATGACCTGAGGAGAGGACATGGCCATCAGGAAGGGGGAACCATGGTTTCCAGAAACCCTGGCCCAGCGCTAAACTTTCAGGAGCTCGTCCTCCTCATCTGGAAGCTGATCAACTCTTTTTACTAGTGATTCTCACTTCCATACCTTACCTCCCCTTCTCACCGTACCCCCTGCACTAGGTCCTCGTCATCTGAAGCCTGGAGCACTGCAGTAGCCTCTTAACTGGTCTTCCCGCCTCAAGTCGCCTCCTCGCCCTGCCGTGTAGCCCAGCCAAGTCAGAGGGATCATCTTAACACACCACACTACCCATGTCACTCCCCTCCTCTAGAGCTTTCCACGCCTCCCCATTGCCTACAGAGCAATAGAGCAGATGCCTGACGTTCAGGACTCCAGTCTTCTCTCTGGCTTTATGTAACACACACACCATTGCTACTCCAGCCAAAATCAAGTGTTAAGTCTCTCCCAATCCTTCATGTCCCCACACGTCTGCACCTTTGTTTACGTGGGTCCTCTGCTATATCTGTCCAAATCCTTTTCTTCCCTCAGCAACCAGCTCAAGCTTGCCTCTTCATCCACTTCTCCTGTGATTACTCCCTAATCGGGGCATTACAACAGCAGCTCTGTACACTGCTCATTTGATACTTAACATGTTAGCCTTGTGTTCTTACTTATACTTTCCTATTAATAAAGCTATCCATCTCTCCATCCATTCTATCTCTTTAACTACATAATAAATTTTCCTTCCTTCCTTCCTTCCTTCCTTCCTTCCTTCCACTCTCTCTCTCTTTCTTTCAATATCCACAGCTCTAAGATTTAATTTGTTACTGATATGGTTTGCATCATGATCATTGTCAATTACCAAGCACTTTACTATACACCAGATGCTGTTGAGTCCTTTACAGATACTGTCTTACTTAATATTCAGTGCATTCCTATAAGACCAGCACTTATGAAGATTATTATCTTCATTTTACAGATCAGAAAACTAAGGTTTAGAGAAAAAATTTCTCTAGGATCCTTACTATATGTGCATGATATCAAATATATACATAGATCATAGTGGTGCCAGTAATGGCTTGTTTTTCAGTACAGTACAAACACTAAAGAGCTTTGATGCCTGTCATCTCCTGATCACACTCTTCTGATAATGGCCTTTGGGGGGTTATCTGCCTATAAGGAACGCTGG
>NW_021146458.1:0-12147 GCF_002837175.3 Physeter macrocephalus
ACTCTTTTGTCACGAGAAAGGCCATGAACCAGTTGGTGAGGACGCAGACGCCCGTGGCCACGCCCTTGACGTACGGAGGAAAGACCTCAGACATGAGGAGCCAGGGGATGGGTCCCCAGCCCACAGCAAAGCCTGCGGGAGCGAGACAGGAGTCAGGGCCCAGGGGCTGGACCCTCGGCTCGCCGCAGACCACCTGGGCTGAAGCCTTGTGGGGCTGCCCAGCTGTGGCCCGAGGGGGCCTGGACCCCAGCCTGGGGTCTTAGGCCACTGTCCTCAATTCTTATGCATCAGGCCTTTGCTACGGAACAGGACAAGGAGGGGCCTGCTTGGAGGGCTGTCGTGGCAGTCGTGTCAGAGGAGCAGAGACGGGCTCCGCTTGGTGCCTGGCACACGGTCAGAGCTGCAGACGCAGAGGTGAGGGCGGGTAGGCCTGGCCTCACTGGGAGCCACAGGAACCCGGTGGCGACAGGGCGGCCCCCTCACCCCCCACTCAGCCCCCCCACTCACCGGCGATGAAGAGGCACATGCTGCCCACCGCCAGCCAGGCCAGCCCCACACTGCCACTGGCGGGCTCCATGGAGACGGGCGCCAAGAGGTCCACGTGCGAGGAGTTGCCAGGGCTGCCCTGGGTCAGCTTGAAGTAGGCGCCAAAGGCGCTGGTGCTGAACACCATGACCACACCTGCAGGTGGAGCGCGGCAGTGGGCAGGACAGGGCAGGGGGAGGCGGCCCGCGGCCCGGGCACGTGGCACTGGGGGGCTGGAGTCTTAGTGCACCGTGGGCCACGGCAACGTGGCCCGGATGCCTCTGAGCGGGGCAGTGAGCAGAGCCCCGCCTGGCTGCACTCACCCCAGCCCGGCCCTGCCAACCCTGGCTTGGACCTTGAACCTCAGCAAACTCCAAGAAGCTCCTGGAAGCAGACCCTCCCCGGCCTGAGGAAGCAGGAGCAGCCTCAGAGGCCAGACCCACTTTCCCAGCAGCACCAAGTGCTCGGTGGGGCTCAGAACACGAGGAGCCTCACTCGGATCATCTCCTGATCCTCACAGTGGCCCACAGCTACCCCCGTTTCAGAGGGGACAGGCTCAGGTAAAGTCACTTGCCCAGAAGGACCACAAGCTTGAGCCACTTCAGCCCCGGGCCCTCAGTTTCCTCATCGTACACTGGGCCCTGATGGCGCCTTCTTGTAGGTTCACTGTGAAGGTTAAGGTGGGATGCGGCGATGCCGTTAGCACAGGCCTGGTCTGGAACAAGTGCTCAGTGAGAGCTCTCCTGAAGTCTTGGCCTTGTTCTCAGGGACACTCAGCCATTGTCCTCCTCCCTCAACGTGGTGACCTCAGCAAAGACCCTCCAGCCTGTGGTGGGAGGCTGGCCTGGGCCACCCACCTGCAGAGGGCCGAGCCGTCACCCTTGGGCCTCACCTGACAAGGCCAGGAGCAGCCTGCGCCCGGCTCTGTCCATGACGAGGGCCGCTACGGCCGTGAACAGCACCTGGATGATCCCCACGATGACCGAGGCCAGGCTGCTGTCCTGAGGAGACGGGCCGAGGTGGGTCAGGCCAAGACCCCAGAACTAGGTCCCACCCATACGGCATCCACGTGAGGCAGGCCGGGGCAGAGGCCTCTTTACCTTGAACTTGGCCTTCTCAAAGATGGTCTCTGCATAGAACATGACAGCGTTGATGCCCGACAGCTGCTGGAAGGCCATCAGTGAAATGCCGATGATGAAGGGCTTGTAGACGCCAGGACGCCGCAGCTGGGCCAAGTGGAAGCCCTGCTCAGACGGAGACCGGGCATCAGTGCTTCTCTCTACCCTGTCCCGAGGGCGCCCCAGCTTTGAGCCCACCGTCCTGAGGCCTGGTGGAGTAAGGGAGCCTCTGCTTCAGGTCCCTGCATCACTTTAGCCTCCGATTTGTAAGGTGACAAGATCCTCACCTCCGCACGTCCCTTCCTGATTTGTTGGGGGATCCACAAAGATGTTCTATGAGCAAAGAGCCCAGGGTTCCCGAATCCCACCAGCCTTGGGTCCGGGCCTGGGCCAAGCGCCTCCCCACGCCCCACTGATCCTCACCACCACTGCCAGACACGTGCTATGACTCCCACTTTACAGAAGAAACTAGGGCTAAAGATGGAAAGGTCACACAGCAGGTAAGGGGCAGAGTCTCAGTCTTCTCCCCTGCCCGACAACTTCCTGTTTAAAAAATCTAAGTCCTCAAATCTGCACCTGCATTTTCCTCTGATGTGGCCCGGCCTTTCTCTTCCTGGGACAGGAAGATCAAGGCTCAGGCTTTCCCAGGGACGTCCAAGGCTGGGGCCCAGCCAAGCAGTGGGGCTCGAGCAGGACAACACCCCTGATCCCACCCGCCACTGTGTGTGTATAGCCTTTGCAACAGACTGTGTTGACCTCCCCTGGCTGCAAAGGGGCGATACCTCATGGTCCCCTCCCCCCAGCTCTGGCTCCCAGCCCCTCACCTGGTGCTCTGCCCCGACAGGGGGCTCTTCCCAGCCCTGCTCGGAGCCCCACAGGAACTGCATGGCGGCCACGGCTTCCTGGCGCTTGTGCCGAGTCAGCAAGTAGCGAGGGGTCTCAGGCATGCAGCACATGAGCAGCAGCATGAAGGAGGGGGGCACACAGCCCAGCACAGCCAGCCAGCGCCACTTGAGGACCCAGCCTGGGTGGGGCGGGTGGGTCAGACATCAGAGCTGGGGTGAGCCAGCCCGGACCTTCTCTGGGAGTGCCTGCCCCCTCGCCAACCCCAGGGACTCAGCTTAAGGGGTGGGGACCTCACTGCCTTTGCATGACTACCCTCGGGTTTGTTGTTGACACTGTCACTATTATTGCTAAATGTTGTGGAAACGATGGGGGTATATCAGTGAACATTTATGTAGCCATTAAACAAAGGCGCCCGCTATGTACTGACGCGGTATATGGCACCATTCGTCTAAAAGGTAGGAGCGGGAGAATAAATATGCATAGTCCTCCTACATGCAGACTCTCAGGAAGGCTGCCGAGGAGCAGGCAAGGCTGGCGCCTCCGGAGAGGAAGAGGGACAGAGCTGGGGGAGACTTTTCACTGAAAACCAGTCAATCAAAACTCACAGAAATTGATCAATGAAAGTGCAGATTATGATGACCTGGAGGAAATTCTACGGGTGTGACCCACATGTCTGTCCCGAACGTCAGTGTCTGTGCAGGGGCTTTGGCATACTGCTGGCCCTGCAAGGCAGCTAGACTGCTGGCAGGACTCTGAATGAGACTCAGGATGCTAAGTGGGTAAAAATGAAAGACCGCGGACCCGCATGTCAGCTACTCTGAAGAACCAGAGGGCACGTGCCCCAGGCCCTGCCACGGCCCGTCAGGCCCGACACCCCCATCCCCCAACGGTTCTCAGGCCATTCCTTGACAATTCTCATTTGGGGCCTGCTGCCAGGCACTTTTCACAGTGTCACTTAATCCCTCAACAGCCTCGGAATAGGTAGGATTATCTCCACTTAAAGACAGGGAAACTGAGGCTCCCAGGGGCGGTGTGACTAGGCCAAGGTCACACAGCTAGTAACTGGCAGATTCCCCTAACCTGGGACTGTCAGATATGAAGCCTGCCCTCTTTCTATCCCAGCTCAGTTCCAGTCTGCCTCTGGAAGCTTCCTCATGCTGGCCCCAGCTCTGACCCTCAGGTCCCCTGGAACCTGCCTCCTTCAGGCTGCAAATCCAGTACTGATTCTGAGGGAGACAGGCTTGGGTCCTCCAAGCTCTTAGGCTAAAGACTCTGGAGTGCCCCCTCCAACCCAGGACCCTAGTTTGTCACCACACAGCGAGGTACTGACCTAACCAGTCAGCCCTCCCCGCACTCCTGGAATGGGCTTCTGCTCTGGGAAGATGAGGACATCACCTTCTCCAGCTCTCCCCAGAACTTTGTCCCAAGACCCACATGACCCAGGGTCTCAGGGAGGTGGTCTGGGAACCTGGCATCTTGGGCAGTGGCTGTGTGACCTCAGGCAAATCCCTTGACCTCTCTGAACTTCAGTTTCTATATCTGTAAAATAGCCACAAAGCCATTAACAGTTATCAAGAGAGATAACACGAAAACTATACCTGCCAGATAGGCTAGGAGGATGCCTATGACGACCATCAGCTGCACACAGGAGCCGAGTAGCCCCCGTACTTCGGGGTAGGCAATTTCAGAGATATAGACCTGTTGGTAATTAAGATGGGACTTTACTTGGGGTCGAAGGGTTCTTAAGACTGAAAAGTCTCAGCCATTCAGAGCTGAGGAGAGCCTCGACTGGGACAGCTGCAGGCCCAGGGGGCTCCTAACTGCAGGCCCTGGTCAGCAGAGCCCTCCGCATACCTCCCTGCCCCCACCAAGTGATCTGCAGCAGGTGTTTAAAGGGTATAGAAGTGGCTGCTATGTGTGTGGGGCGGGGGCGAGAAGGGCTTTTCAACCTTTCATTTATTGTATGTATACCCTTGACAAAATGCAAATTCTGATGCAACAGGTGTGTGGTGGTCCAAGATTCTGCCTTTCTAACCATCTCCAGGTGACACCCAGCCTGCTGATCCAAGGACCATACTTTGAGTTGTGCCCTTGGAGTGAAAGCAGGAACTCTTCACCTCAGTTGCTACCAGTGACTGCCACGGCATCCTCTGGGCTCAGGAGCCAGAAAGCCCTTGCCCATGCTTCTAGGTTATTCCATACCTTATGCCCATGTCTAAGACAGGTGTGTTTTTGCCCAGTAAAAAACCCCTCCAAAATATAAAATCCAACCTAGCTGCTGCCTGTTACCCAGCAAATGCAGTTGAAATGAGTGGTAGGTGTAAAGGGATGGATTCTGAGCTACTGCTCTCAATCTTGACCAGGTTAGGGTGTGGGTGGTTGATCATCCAGACTCATGACAGTTCACGGGTCACCCCACAATCCCAGCTGCCAGGGTCCAAAGTCCTTCCACAGGCCATGCCAGGGCCAGGGCTGTATGTGCAGGGTCTCACTGAAGCCTCGCAACCACAGCACGAGGTAATGCCATTATTCCCATTTTACAGGCGCAGAGAGGTGCTCTGCCCTGGGAAGTGGCAGAGCCGGGATTTCACCCAGATGTCCAGCTCCAAAGGCAGCCTGGGCAGTGCTGGGTCAGGAGGTGGTGAGAGAGAAGCAGGGGAAGTGGCTGGAGGACCGGTTCCTGAGCAGTGAAGGGGAGCGGCAGGTCCCAGCAGCCTTTGCCCCTGGGGACAAACCAGAACAAGATTTTCCTGCTAAACTGTAGTCAGTGGTCTGAATGACAAGGGGGGGATCTGAGCCATACTGTGAGGCTTCTGTTGACCATCTACAGATGCCATCTTATTTGTAGAGCAAAAGAGAGAGCCTGTTAAGTGGCGCCATCCTGGGCTCCAGTAATAGCTTCACCACTAAGCTGTGCCTAAACAAAGGACTTCAGGTTTCTTAAGCTCACTTCATCTGTAACCAAGGACAATAACAGCGGCTATTTCCAAGGTCCGTTGGAGTGTAAGGAAGACGAAGCAGGGAAGGGGCATGGTTCCAGGCAGGCAGGAGGCCGCAGCCAGGGAGAAACAAGGCCCCCAGGTCTGCTCCTTCTCCCGGGTCCCAGGGCGCCACGCTGGGGGACACACTCACCGGGGCCACTAGCGAGGCAATGCCGCAGGCCAGGCCGGTGAGGAGGCGGCCTCCGAGCAGCATCCACACGTTCTGAGCCGCGGTGATGACGGTGAAGCCGGCCACGAAGGGCACGGCGCAGAGCAGGAGGCTCAGCTTGCGCCCAGCGCGGTCCACGAGCCAGCCGCCCAGCACGCCCCCCGCCGCGGCGCCCAGGGTCACGATGGCCTGGGGGCGACCGCCGGCTGAGGAGGGGGCGCCGGGGTTGCCGCGGCCCAACCTCGCCCTCCACCCCACCCTCAGCGGCCTTGGGGGAAGGGGATGGGCGACCCCTGGCAGGGGAGCTGGGACGTACTCGGCGGAGGGTCTCAGTGCCCGCCCGAAGCCAGGCAGGGGGAGGGTCCTGGCGCCCATCTTAAGGGTGGGCGAAGGAGGGTCCCAGGAGGGCTGGAGGGTGAGCCCGAGGCCTCACCCCGAACCAGGAGGCGGCGGCATCGTCGAGGCGCAGGGCCGGGGGCGCGGCGCGCCGCAGGCTCGGGATGGCCGGGGAGCTGTAGCCGAGCGCGAAGCCGAAGCTGAGTGGGCCCAGAGCAGCGGCGAAGGCGGCGAGGAAGACGCGGCGGCCGCGGGGAGCGCTGCTGGAACGAGGAGGTCGGTGAGCGGGGCCTGGCGCAGCGGGAGGGGCGAGGCAGCGCCCCCGGGGCTCGGGTTCCCCTGTCCGCTCACCTGCCGCCCGGCGGCCGCAGGAGCGGCTGGGCCTCCTCCTGGTCCCCAGGCGTCATGTCCGCCGCCAACGCTTGCCCGGTCAGCTCCGACGCCTGAACTGCCGCGGGTCCCGCGAGTGCGGCCTGCACCGGCCTGTCAGGCCAAAGCCAGCCAATGAACGGTGAGTGGTGGCTCTGGGGCGGGGTCGGAACGGCAGCGGGTATGGGAGCAGCCAATGGGAACGCAAGGCGGTGTTCGCCTCTGCGCTAGGAGCCGCCCTTGAAGTCAAAGCGGACCAATGGAAGCAAAGAGCCGGTAGGCGACGAGCACTGGAACCACCCCTAGGACAGAGCTAGCCAGTGTATGGCGGGGCGGAGTTTGTAGCTGGGCCGGAGCACACAGCCATCCAATAGGAGTGTGATGCGAGCTCGGAGGCGGGGTCATATAGATGCCTCACACCGAGCCGGAGGGCGGGGATTGCACTTGTGCCTGGATCCGCCTCTCAATCTAGCTTCAGCCAATGGGGCTAGGAGCTGGACGAAGGCGGAGCACGTGGGCCGCGCCCAGAACTTTCCGCCCCCACTTTGGGCAGCAGCAACTGGCTGCCTCCGTGGTCGGGTCCGCGGTTCCTGTTCGGCGTTAACCGCTGCCCTGGGGCCTGGGCACTTCTGCCCACCTAGAGCCGCAGGGCGGAAGGTCTCCAAACAACGGTTCTGGGCTACTCTCTCGGATGCCGAGCCTGGCGCTCCAGCTGGGTTGCCGGGGCAGAGGCGTGGCCCTTGGCGCCTCAGCCCACCTCCGTGCTCGTCACGACTCGGGGTGGGGGTGGGGGTGGGGCGGGGGGAGGCCCAGGTTGCCGACGATGATCAGGACCTTCGGGTGCTGAGGTCCCGTGTTGGGCGGGGTCCCTCATGCCTCATAGCTGTGACTGATCTGGGCTTAAATCAGTGAGCTCTACGCTCCCTGTTAAATTCCACTCATTTCATAGGTAACCCTGACTTTGGAATCTTCATCTTAATATCTCCCAATTTTGAGTCCCCTGCGGATGTTAATAGCCAGCCTCTCTATGTGCGTGCACCCAGGTCACTGCTGGAGGTGAGTACGATGAAGTCAGTGCGCTGTAGAATCTCGCCGTTTGTATGCCGCACTCTCTGGGTGCAGGCAACTGCGGTGGAGTGCTGTGTATTTCCGGCAAGAACCAGGGCTAAGAGAGTGATAGGCTTAGCTTCTAATCCCTCTCTGGCCCTCTGTTTCCTCTCTCTAAGTGGAGATGACAGTTAACTATCTTGCAGGAGGGTTTTGAGTAGGGGCAATATATAAAACGACCAAGCACATGCCAGGTACTCAAATGCTAGCCTGTACGGTTAGTGCAGTCACCTGATCGTACTGTCTTTCAAGACTTAGGCAACCGCCCCTCTGTGCTTCCTCAGCATCTGTGCTCCAGTCATAAATTTTTAGCACTTATCATTGCTTGTGATCACCTGTTTACTTCTCTCCCTCCCCCAATGGACATGATCTCCTCCTCCAGACAGTGGGTACTTGGTGTTTGCAGAGAGGAGGGATGCCTCAGACTTCAAGGGCAAACGCTGCATTTAGACGGTTTACTTTGCAATTCAGCCTGAGGGATATGCAGAGAGGCTTCTGTAAACAGGGTGATCCAGCAAGCCCAGCTAAGGCCGGCCAGCCCTCTGAGCCATGGATCCCTACAAACCTGCTCCTGCCCTCTGGCTGGTCATCTCCCTCCCCATGAGTGTGCAGTGTTCACTTCTTGGCCTTTGTAAGCAGACACTGCTGCCAGATCAGCCTCCCGCTCCCACTTTATAAGCTAAGCACCATCAGTCTGTTTAGTAGGGCCCACCTCTTGCTCTTTCTACATCCACTCCTCAGATCTGTGACTCTTGTCAAATCATGGGGTGCCACTTGCTGCCAATCTCTTTGGAAGAATGGTCTAAATAGCCCTTGGTTTTTCTATTCCAGGCTGAGAAGTAAGAAACTTCAGAAAAAAAAAAATGACAAGAAAAACACACATACAAGCTCATGAATCTTACAGAGTATTTTAACACGAAAAACACCAGCCAGATTCAACTGATACAAGGCACTCAGCCTGGCTCTGTATGGTGGACAGGGGAGACAGCACAGCTCTGGGGTCAGAGAACTCACAGGTTCAAATCACTGCCCCTTCCTGAGCCTCAGTTTCCTTATTTGAAAAGCAAGAATAATAAAATCTAATTCACAAAACTCTAGGTGAGGTTGAGATACAGTATGTAGTTGATCTTGTGTTTTCCCCCTTTATACAAAAAGGGCAAAACAAAACACAGAGGAAGAACGGGAATGCTGAATGCTACGAAGACTGCGAGGAGACTGCCGGGTGCACCTAAAAAGCACTGTCTTTAATACTCTCACCTCTTGCCTTCTGCTGAAGGGGACCAGGCAGCCTTCAGCTCAGATGCTTCATGTTGGACCGTCTGTGCAACAGGCAGAGAGGGGAGCTCTCCCCACAGTGTGCAAGGCCCAGAAGGAGGTAGGGTCCAGAACTTCTGTGAAATCTATCAGATCAAGGTCATGTCAAGCGCAGGCCTCTGCACTAGTGAGAAGACCTGCAGAAGAACTCCTCAGAGCCACTTTAACAGGGGAAATGATCTCAAGTTTCTTTTGATGGGTAATATGGGCAAGACGAGACAGAATAAAATGGAATCCATCAGACTAAGGCCAAAAGTAAATTATCTTCTTCACACTGCTTAAAATTGTTACAATATCAGCGAAACTAGGTTTCCCTCCTTTGATTTCCCCTGGCTAGAGGCTGACATCTCACTGTTTCATTCCCACCTGGCCAAACTCACATTTTCTTCTCATTTTAAGGAGGGAGCAGTGGAAGGCAGATAATGATAAGAGGAAGGATGATCATTTGGTTCATGTGAGAGCAAAGCAGACTGGAAAAAGAGGAGGGAATTTGAGAATGATAATTTTGATGATGGAGAGTAACTGTTTCTTGGTTATATGATTTCATAATAACAATAACCCCCCCAAAAAATCTTAAGACTCTTTAACAGGCTCCTATACCTTATTATTTTTTGTGAGACACAAAGAGAAAGAAGCAGGAGTTTTGAAGATCTAAAAATTCAGCTTTTCTCAAAAGTCTGTAGGCAGAAACGCAGCTGGTTCCAATCACAGTGAACTGAAACAGCAACAGGGGCCAAAGGTGCAGAAAGAAAACTTATTTATAATAAATTTTCAAAGCAATGGCTTTTCTTTATAAAAGAAACACAGTATGTGACAAAACAAAACTGTAATGAAAAAATAACTTTTCCATCTAAGTATATAAAATATAAGAGAAGGTTGCAGTAAATAAGAATGAACATTTTTGATTTATTCAAAGTTTCAATCTAAAACCTCAATGAAATCTACCACCTTTAATTACAAGGGTACTGATGGTTCCTGAACAGAAAAAAACAAAGGTTAAGATGGCACCAGACATTGGACAGTGACCCAAACTGGCCGAGGGTGCAGAAGGTTTGGTCCAGTAGACCACGGACAGGCTAAAAGCCACATTTTGTTGAGAACTGATGTCGGAACTGGTTAAAGAGTGTAAACCTCCACAAGAAAATTAAAGATGGTAAACTCGACTGGTACTCTGTTTACTTCAAGTCAATAATGTCTTCGTCCGAGGAAGCTGTGAGCTGAAAGGGGCTACTGCCTTCTCGCTCAGCCACAGGGTCCGGGTCGGAGCTGTCCGGGTCGGAGCTCCCCTCGGGATTGGCTTCGGAAGTGGAAGTGGAAGGACTTTCCAAGGAGCTCGACGTGTGTGAGCTGAAAGGGGCTGCTGCCCCAGACGGGGCTGCCTTCTCGCTCAGCCACAGGGTCCGGGTCGGAGCTTGTCGACTGGTAACGCCCCTCGGGATTGGCTTCGGAAGTGGAAGTGGAAGGACTTTCCAAGGAGCTCGACGTGATCCTAGACGAGAAAAGTCACTGTGAACGGATCCTGGGGCACCGCTGAGCTGGCTGCTCTGTTTCCTGTTCCCCTAAACTCGGGAGCCCTTCTCCCCCTCCCCCTGCCATTATGGGGGAGAGGTGGGGAAGTGCAGGAGTGACCCCCACCCCAGCAGAGCTGGTGTTCTGCAGGCAGACAGCCCGATCTCATGGGTGGTTATAGGTTTTAAAGGCTAGCGATGACACACAGGTGTTTGTGAGGAAAAGCGGGATAATGTCACTCTGTCTAAAACCCTCCCCTGGCTCCCCACGGCCTGAGGACAAGGCTGAAACGCGGGCCACAGGCCCTGGCCCTGCTGACCCCTCCAGTCTCCTCCCAGCCCACCCCCGCCCTCTCTATTTTCTCCTGCATTCAGTACGCTCGCTCTCTCGATAGCTGCAAAACCAGTTTGACCAAATTCAGGGAATTCATTCATTCAACAAGTACTCATGGAGCCTGTAAAAGCCCCGGCCCAGCCTCTGGCCGCTTTTTTTTTTTTTTTTTTTATAAAGTTATTTATTTTATTTATTTTTGGCTGTGTTGGGTCTTCGTTGCTGCGCACGGGCTTTCTCTGGTTGCGGCGAGCGGGGGCTACTCTTTGTTGCGGTGCGTGGGCTTCTCGTTGTGGTGGCTTCTAAGTGCACGGGCTCAGTAGTTGTGGCTCGCGGGCTCTAGAGCGCAGGCTCAGAAGTTGTGGCACACGGGCTTAGTTGCTCCGTGGCATGTGGGATCCTCCCAGACCAGGGATCGAACCCGTGTCCCCTGCATTGGCAGGTGGATTCTTAACCACTGTGCCACCAGGGAAGCCCTCTGGCCACTCTTGACCTTGCATCCTTGTCTGTGCTCAAGCTGACCCACTCTCTTCTCTCTCTCCCTTTCTCTCTCTCTCTCTCTTCAGGGCCTTTACCCCTGCTATACCTGCTGTCGGAAGGGCTGTTCCCCCAGCTCCTTCTCATTCAAAGCTCAGCTCAATGCCACCTCCTCCAAGAATGCTTCCTTGACTCCCAGCCCCCATCTCAAGTAGACCTTCTATCTGCCCCACCCCCATCACTACCTTCTTATAGATTTCCTTGCAGTGCTTGTCACTAATGGAAATGATAGCATTTGCTTATTTGTTCACAGATTTATTATCTGTTTCTCCACACTAGAATGTAAAGTCCATGAGGGCAGGGGCCTGGTCACACAGTAGGGGCTCAATGAAAGTGCGTTGGATTAAAGCGTGAGTGAGTACCACCCCTCTCTGGGCCAGGCTAATGCTTGCTTGATTTATGAGATTGGGCTCAGCCTTTCCTGATGTTTGGGACCCACCCCTGCCCCAGGTGTGGTGTGATGGCACCCCTCATTCTTCTGTACCACCTGCCACCCTGGAATGCTGTAATTCCTAGAATGTCTTTGTTGGCCTTTCCCACCAGCCTGTGAACCCCTGAAGTTCAGCTCCATATCCGCAGCTCAGTGCCAGGTGCTCCAAGAATGTGTGTTGAATGACTTAATGGAGCCTGGACACGTGTGCCCCCTTGCCCTCCACACAGGAGCAGGCAAGATGTTATTGAGCGACACAGAGAACCTCAGGGGACAAATCAGTGGGATTCAACAAATATTCATGGACATGTGATACTGAACGGCCATCCAGAAAGGCTGTACCTGCTTCTATGCCCACCACAAGTACTGGAGAGCGCCTGTCACTCTTACTGAGCATTCTTGTTTTAAAAAATCCCTGTCGGGCTTCCCTGGTGGCCCAGTGGTTGAGAGTCCGCCTGCCGATGCAGGGGACACGGGTTCGTGCCCTGGTCCGGGAAGATCCCACATGCCGCGGAGCGGCTGGGCCCGTGAGCCATGGCCGCTGAGCCTGTGCGTCCGGAGCCTGTGCTCCGCGAC
>NW_021146458.1:12157-25000 GCF_002837175.3 Physeter macrocephalus
CCACGGCAGTGAGAGGCCCGCGTACCGCAAAAAAAAAAAAAAAAAAAAAAAAAAAATCCCTGTCAATCTGGTGAGCAAAAAAAGTCTCAGTGTACTTTAATGTGCATTTGTTGGATTGCTAGTGAGGTCACCCATTTGTCTGGGCCCCTCCCTGGCAGGCAGTGTTCTCTGGGGATCCTCAGGGAGGAGCTGGCTGCTAACCCTCTGCTGTGGCTGGCCGAAGGGGCCGGCACGTGGCATCATCAGTCAGCAGAAAGGGCCCTGTGGCTGTCCTGTGACTTCTGGGGCCACCACCCTGAGAAGGGGCTGCTGGGGGCTGCGTCCCTCTTTACCTTTCGCTGCTAGTTGACCTCACTGTCCCTGGTTTAGGGCCTCCTTGGTTTTCTTCCACCCGCTTCCGGGCTTTTGACTTGGGCTTTGGTGCTCCTTCTGCTCTGGGTCCACCGTCATCGGAGAGGCCTGGATTGCAGGGGAGAGTCACGGGTCAGAGGGTCGTTACCATAGGGCTGCCACAGAGACAGAAAATGCCCTTTTCCTCTTGGTTGGGTATTGGTGCATTACTGGGATCGAGGCAGGAAGAATGATGATAAAGTCTATATTTTTAAATAATTGGTTTTCTTGTTGTCCTGTTGGTAGAAGGTCTTTTTTCTTCTGATTAGAAGGAATATATGTATTGGGGAAAAAAGAGTCAGAGGAGTTTAATGAAGGAGAGAAAATCTACAGTCCTACCACTGGAAACTGTAATTCTCCAACTCAGAGATTCAATTTCTGAAAAGCACAGTGGTATATACAATAGTAGTTGGCAGATCAAGCTTTCTAAGGGTATAGTGGGTTAAAAATAGCAATGCGTATGTTTAAATAAAAAGTGTCGTGGAAGGCACCAACTTCTAAAACCAACTGACTTTGCCAGTGTCAAGGCCTGCCCTGTCAGGTGGTCCGAATCCCCTTCTCCAGTTGGTCAGGAAACATTACTGCAGGACAGGCATGTGCCAAGGCCAGCTGTCCTTGCAGTTTTATGCCGTGCAGATGCCAATTCAAGTTTTCAAACCAGTTCTTACTGGTTTGACATAACATTTCCATTTTTCCTCATTTTGTTTTCACAATTCTGAACAAAAGTCTTTATAACAGTCTAGCGTTTTCACAATCATCATGGTGCTTTATGCTTCTCTCGTCTGGTCTCCCACCTGTAAATTGAGAGAGGAGGGCACAGCAAAGATCTTACATCTCTACCATCCCCATAGAACTGCCCCACAGTCCAGGGGCTTTGAGAAGGATAACCAAACTGTACCACAAACACGCAAGAAAACAAACAAGGCATATGGAAAAAAAAAAAACCCAAGTAAATTAAAATTTTGGATATACGAATGTAAAATGTTATCTGAGGACTGCAGGATATAAACCCTTCTGGACACTTTCCTAGGAAACTAGACACATATAGATACTTATGTTTAAAAAAGTCATATCAGACTAGACCTACTGTTTTACAAACTGCCCTTTATCCCCTGAACATGGTTTGGGCACTTTCCACATCAATAAATACAGATTGACACATCATTGTCGTTGGGTAAATGATGTATAGTATTCCTCGGTGTAGGTGCACTATAATTTTTTTATAAATCCCTTATGAAAGGGCTCATTGTGTTTGAGGACAGTTAATATCCACAGATAAAACCAGCGGGTATCTTTACAAACAGTGCAAGCACAAGAATCGAGAGCCATTACCCAGCAGCTCCCTGCGGGTCCTGCTCGCTATCTCTTTGATCTCCATGCGGGACAGGGACAAGGAGTGAGTGACAGGAATGGCCGCGATGCCGATGCCGATGGAGGTGGGCGGGGTGATGACCTTGGAGACTAAGGGCGATTTCAGAGGCCGCTCGATGCTTCGGCCCACCAGGTTTCTGAGTGGAATCTTGTACAGATTTTTGGGCTGAATCTCACCTGAAATAAGAGTTCAAAAAGAACATCAGAACTTTAAGAAGAGTTCATGTTATTCACAAGAGGATAATTCCTGGTTCCTCAACATAGTTAGCATGAAGGAAGAGTTTATGTTGCAGGCTGACCTCCCAAGTCTCATTAGGGGCAATAAAGTGAGGGTTCCCGACGGCTCTGTTTTCTAAGGGCCTCGTGTTCAAGGGTAAATGGGGAAAAACGCACCCACTCCTGGTTACGTGTGCACAGGAGGAAGGAGTCGACAAGAAAAGCACAGCTGTCCTGCTCGGGAGCTCCAAGCTCTCGTGACAACAAGCCATAGTGACGACTTATGTGGTGAGAAGTTAGGAAAAGCACGAGGCAGTAACCACAACAAAAGCCTGCGGGCAGGGTTCAAGGGCGAAGCCAGACAGAGTGAAAGCTGGGTGCTGAGTAATGTGTGGGTTTTATGACTATGTCCTTTTAGCTATAAAAACCTACTATACTGTTAACATCCCTGAAGGAAAGATAACTTGCTGGGGCAAGTTGGAATCTCTCTAGCCCTCAACTCCCTTCTCCCCATTGCAACAACTGTTTTCATAATGGGATTTGGCGGGGGGGGGCGCATTATCACAAGGTTTCTTAAGAATGCAACCACACTGCAAGTTTTTTTATGGCTTCAAATAGTGAGTTCCTTCGGCAGTAGTCACATGTCAGTATTTGACAATGAACCAGAGAAATCAGAACGGATCAAAACTATCTATCATAAGACAGTAAAAATTGGACTTCACCTTCCCCCAGGGAAGAAGGAAACACTGGAGTATCTCTGCCCGGGGGTGACTGAGGAGAATTGTGGGCACTGGCCCCCTTGGAGCTGCCTCCGGATGACACCTCATTCACAGATGCGGTTGCTGTGAAGTATATATCCGACTAGAGAGAAAGAGAAGGCGTTACTGAGCCGCCTGCTGTTACAGGCCCTGCACCCACGGACCCTTCTGTCATCACTGCAGGGCCCCCAACTGCACCCCCAACTCGGGGCCTGTGGTGCAGGAACAAGCCGGGGAAGCGGCTTCCAGCTCTGCGCTCAGACGTTTCCTGAGCGTTCACCTCACCCACTTATCTGTTTGCTGATACACAATAGAAAAGAGTCAATTTCCCACACACCTGCTGCAAACACAGACACAACACACTTCCCCGACACGGATCTCGGACACCTGGAGGTTAGAACTGGAGAGGGTTTGGGATTCAGTCAGATCCATGTCACAGGTGGGGAAATGGGTTCTCATGATTCAGCAAATACTCAAGCACACCCTTGATGCGCTGGCTTTGGGGTAACGGTAGTGGTATGTGGACTCAGGGACGCTGAGTTTCAGGAATTTTGCAAGCTGGCTGCTAAACACAGCCATTATTAAACTTAAATTATATTTAAAAAAAAAAGGAACTAAATATCAAAATTCAACCATTCCTAATTATTTTACTACCTTGAGTATTCTCCAAGCTCTTGAGGTAATTTGCATGAACACTGTCTTGGGCGGGTGGGGTGATACTGTGTAATAGCAGCTCCTAACGCTGTGTTCCATCGTGTCACACGGGAAGCTTGAGATCAGTCATGGTGGGACTGTTTACACCATAGAAATCGGCAAATGCTACAAATCAGAGCTTGATTTGTTGTTTTGTTGATTGTCTAGACTTATAGTGATGAAGAAAATGTTAATAATGAAGATAAAAAGTGTGTTGAATCTAATGCTAAAATTGAGAGAAGTTGTGGTTTAATGATTTGTACGAGGGTGAAAAATAGTTTAATAGATCACATATCAGATTTAAAAAAAAATAAATTTATTTATTTATTTATTTTTGGCTGTGTTGGGTCTTCGTTGCTGTGTGCGGGTTTTTCTCTAGTTGCAGTGATCAGGGGCTACTCTTCGTTGCGGTGCGCAGGCTTCTCATTGCGGTGGCTTCTCTTGTTGCGGAGCACGGGCTCTAGGCGCACGGGCTTCAGTAGTTGTGGCACGTGGGCTCAGTAGTTGTGGCTCGCAGGCTCAGTAGTTGTGGCGCACAGGCTTAGTTGCTCTGCGGCATGTGGGATATTCCTGGGCCAGGGCTCGAACCCGTGTCCCCTGCATTGGCAGGTGGATTCTTAACCACTGAGCCACCAGGGAAGCCCCACATATCAGATTTAATGACAACAAACTTGGAAAAAGAAGAACGGATGGAGATATAATTCCAACCATAAAATCGTGGTTGAACTGCAGCATTAGTTTGGCTACAGAGAAAGGAATTCAGCAAAAATTAACAAAAGCATTTTGTGAGAGCCAGTTGGCTAAATGGATTTTAAGATAAAAGCATTGTATATTTTATTATTTGTAAATTATAAGCTATTTACATTTTATAATCAGTAAAATTTGTAATCAACTGATGTCCACATATGTGTGTGTGTATACATACACACACCCATTTTCCAGAGGGCTGGTGGTGGTTACACACTTACCAGCACCCCACTGGCGCTACGTTAGTGAATAAGATGCTCAGTCTCTGCTCTCACAGAACTGTCAGTGCAGTGGGGAAAGTACGCAGTCACCCACCACCAAATGTGATGCATGATGCAGGTCAGGATGGAAAAGTGCTCCAGGCGTGCAGCAGGGCACCAGCCTGGCCTGGCAGAGCCAGAGAGAGGGTGTGGGGCTGACTTGGGGGAGGGGACTAGAACAAGACCTGCTGGATTATGCGCCAGGAGTAGAAGACAGCTTGGAAGATCGTCGTTCCTGCATCCTTTGGTTTTGCTCACATTCTGTTACCAGACATGAATTAGTCTGTCAGCCATAGTTTGTGGGACACAAATTCAAATTGAGGACAGACAGCGGCAAAGGAAGAAAGGAACATTGCAAGCTCTTACTTTTCTAGACTTGGCCTCTTCTTCAGGGCAATAGTGACCCAGGCTCTGATGGGGGATTTCTCTTTTCAGCTGAGCGCTCCCCAACTGCCACCAGCACCGACGACTCTCTTAACACTAAGGAGGGGTGTTTTGAAGCCCAAGGGGACTCGCACAGGAAAACCCAACCCATGAGCCTGTTTTCAGCTTTCTCATCTCAACACTCACGAGGTGTTGGCATTGTCAGGCTCACCGTGAACATGTCTGTGCCCGCCTGAAACCTCATGGTGCTGGGGGTGCCCAAAGCCCCCCAGACAGAAATAAAACCCCAGTTCTACTCACTCTGGAGGCCACGAGCTGCAGCTGAGGCACGACGGCCGTGTGGACCAGGTTCCCGTTCACCACCAGGCGGATCTCCATGGAGTCGGTGGTGAAGGCCAGCAGGTAGGGGAATGCACAGACTGCAAGGCAATGGGGCGTCAGCTCCCAGCCTGTGCCTGCGGCTGTGGAGCTGCCGGGACCCTCTCACATCCCCCTTGCTTCTCCGGCAACTCCCATCTCTCCCCTTCCTCTGGCTGCTTCTCTTCTTCCTTCACGGGTGCATGTCCCCCAATTCCAGGAAAGCCTGCCTTAGCCGCCAAGCTTCTGCCCAGTGGCGTGTGCACTGTCCCAGCTTCTCCCTGCGCCCTTCTCCCGCTGCAGTCCTGTACCCAGTCTTCCGGGGGCGCACCGCCCACCCAGGTCCCGGAGAGCTTCCCCCTATGGTCCAGACTGCAGGTTGACACGGCCTTCGCACATGCCTTCCACCCAGGAACCTAGCCTTTATTCCTTCTTCATTCCCTGTCTCTGGGTCACCCTCCCCTATGCTCCTCCTGTCTGTGTGTCTGGGCAGGGACTGCCCCTCGCAGCGTCCCTCGGGTTCAGTGGGTTTGCTGAGTTATTTGTTAAACGTTGGCCCCTCTTCTTGAGATCTTTTTGATGACTTCCAAGTGCCATAGCTGCCCCAGTGGCCCTGTGAGCCCACCTTTGTCTCTTTTACCGGCCACTTCGCACTCTCTCCTTGGCGACTCATCCGTTCTCTTGGCTTCACCTTGACTCTTCCTACCACACCCACGCCTCTAGCCTTGATCTCTCAAGTGGGCCCCCAGCGCAGTGCCGTGCCTCAGACCTGAGTGCCGTTTCCAACCCTTCCCTCCCTTTTTTACCATAACTAATCTGCATCAGAGCCGACCCCATCCTCCGAGTGTCTGGATCCATTCCTCTGCTCTCCTCTCAAAACTCTATCATGTTTACCTATCAACAAAGCCCTCTACTTTGAGGAAAACAGTGCTAAGATTCTTGGCTCTGATCTGACTCTCCCCAGGCAGATGTCCAGCTGTGGATCTTGAATCACAGAAACGAAGCACCACCACTCACGTCCTGAGTTTTCAGTGGCAGGCAAAGTACCTGAGTTTCTGTAATTCTAGACTTTCAAGCTTCAAAATGTATAAAAAGGACGCCAAGTGCACTGTGCTCCTCCCCCAAGTCTGTCAGAGTTTCAAGGCTGGAGATCTTGTTCAAGATCTACTGAAACTGATATTTAATTGCTCTCAAATGCTCACATGCTCAGGCACTGAGAAGACCTGGAACAGTGGAAGACAATAGTCCCCAAAGGGGCACGAAATGAAAAACAATTAAAGAAGAAGAAGGCTTTGAGTACTCATTATACTCACATAATTCATAGCAATTTAGCGGTAAGTTAGTGAGTTTGCTTACATAGGATGGAACAGTTCAGATATGTCTACTGAGCGGGAAAGAACATGATGATAAATGGTTTCCTTACCAATCGCACAGGGAGCCTGGTTCCAACAGAACTGGAAATCTGACGCAGAGGGTTGAACCAAAAAAGAGCCACCATTAAACGGGCAAACCTTCTTATAGATGCAACTGTCTGCAACGAAACAACAGCGACTCATTTTTGTTAGAGACAACACTCAGGTGACCATAATTAGATAAATGAGAAACAGGCCACAAGAATAGCATCCTATCTGCTCGTTCTTTATGAAAGCTGGGACGAATATTGCCATGATGCCAGATTCTCAGGCGCAGGAGGCAGCCTGAGCCAGAGTAATATTTCTGCTACAAGTCATCATAGCTGCCATTTTTGGAGAATTTACTATCAGCCAGGCACCGAGCTTTAAAACATTCTTCCGTTTAATCTGTACAAACTTATGAAGTAGATGCTATTATTACACTCATTTTACAGGCGAGAAAATTGAGGCAAAGAGCAGTGAAGTAGCTTGTCCACAGCCTCACAAGTTCTACTTGGGAGAGAACCAGGTTGGCTTGATTGTAGAGAAGAAGGGGCACTTGAAGGCAGCCCCTGGATGGAGGAGGGCCTCCTACAAGGGGATCACGCTCTGAGCCTCACTCAGCAGGACATGTGTGATGGAAGCTGTACACCACTCCCCCAACATTTTATTATGAACATTTGAAGCCATGTGCCTGTATCACCTTGGTGAATCTGAGCCAGCATTAGATTAAGGCCAGGTTAATTCAGTTACCCAGTTCCTGGCTTGCTCCGAGCTCTAAACACAAGTCCAGGTGGTTCAGACCCTCTTCGAGTGAGACAGGTCACGTAGAAACAAAGGCCCCTTTTATTCCAGAAGCCCATCACGTTTTAGCCATACAATCTTATTTTTAAATTATTTTTGAAAACAGCCTTACTGAGATGTAATTTATATACCATAAAATTCATCCATTTTAATTATTCAAGTCAATGAACTGTAGTATGTTTATAGAGTTGTACAACATCACAATCTGATTTTATAACATTTTCATCACCCTAATAAGAAACATCACGCCCATGAAGCAGTCTCTTGCCATTCCTAGCATGAGAATCGACAGCTGTGGCCCCTCTGTGAGAGGGCAGAGGTCATGGAGCCAGAGCTGCCACCGCCCCCTGCGATGTGGGGCTAGGCTGGGGATGACCACCGCTGGCCCACCTGAAGCTTCGGGTCTCCTTTGAGGTGACCACTGTGCCTTGTCAAGCAGTTAACTTATACTGTCTCATCATTGTTCTTCTAACAGAGTGAGTTATTGGGACAGAAAAACTCACCAGAGTCAGTTCTGTCTTTGCTACAGTGGACTCACTAGGGGAGAAAAAGCATCCGCATTCTCAGCTGAAGACCTCGCTCCCTGAGAAAATGAGCGCTCAGGAAGGACACCCGGATCTCCCAGCAGCGGCTCCCCCAGCTGCTGTGTCCGCCCTCGGCCTCCTGACCACGACTCTGGATGCCATGGGGTGCAGCTCACCCCCTCTCCACTCTGGCCCGTGGCTTTCACCCCCTCAGGGACTTCTCCCCTCTGTACACCAGGGTACACCAGGTTGAGGCTGATTTCATTAACACCCAAGAAATAACAAAAGGGGAAGAGTAACTGTGGTTAAAATTTGGGGCACTGGAGTCAAGAGTGCCCCAAATGTGAACCTGGGCTCTGCCATTTGTAGCTGCACAACCTTGAGAAAGTCCGTTCACCGCTCCAGGCCTCAGGAGCCCTTATCTCTCTCCAGATGACAGATAGTAACAGAAAAAGTCAACGGAACGGTGACTGAGGTGGGTGAAGCACAGCGCGTGGCACACAGTAAGGGCTCCCTAGATGGAAGCCACTGCTATCACTCCCACGTCCTGGAGACATCCCAGGCGGCCCCTGCACCGTCTTACCAGGAGGTCTGGCGTATTGGGAGATCCAGGCAGGAAGGCAATTTTTCGATACGCCCTGGAGTGAAATTAAGGACCCAGGAATGATACATCAGGTAAATCTAAAGCTAAGTCCCTTTAAATTGTCCAGAAAAAAAAAACCAACAATCCAGTTGATTTTAGCAAATAGAGATCAAAACACATCCTTTACTTACAGTTGTAACACAGGAGCAGACCGGCTTCCCCGTCTTCGTACACATCAATAGCTGCAACGAAATTAACCTGCAATGAGAATGGGCAATGGTAGTGGGCAGGCTGGACACTGACACTATGAAAAGACTTTCTCAAGTTACGGCTTTCTGTAAACTCAGGCACTGGGGGGCGTTCCCACCTCACCAGCACCCACAATGCCACATGGGTGGCCACGACTGCAGTCCATGGGGACTTTCTCACCCTCTTTTCCCATGCTTTGAGGAGCTCTGTAGGTGGACATCTCCACTCTCTATTGACAGGCCTCTTATTTATACGGTGGGCTCAGTCCACAAAGCTTTTCACATGGGTTATTTGTTTCACTCTCACATCAACCCCTAAAGTACGTGGCATTGCTCCCATTTTACAGATGAGGAAAGTGAGGCTCAGAGAGGTTCAGTCGCTCTAGTGCCTCAGGTAGAAGGGTGCTCTAGCCAAGATCTGAACCGGGTCCCCGGTTCTTTTCCAAGCTTAACACCCCTGCACTTCAGCCACAAACTTCTGCTTCAAACACAGTCTCTGAATCTCAGGATCACCGTGTCTGCACTTCTTTTCAGGCTTAACACCCCTGCACTTCGGCCACTTCCTCCTGCTTCAAACACAATCTCTGAATCTCAGGATCACCGTGTCTGCACTTCTCTTCTCTCTCCTTCACTTCCAGGGAGGCGGCATGGCACGATGCAGAGTGTCGGAAGCCCTAGCTCTGTGGCCTGGGCGAGCTCTTCTTCTCCGGCCTCCGTTTCTGCTTTTGAGAAGACGGTTCTCAACCTGATAGTGTCCTTGGCCCCTCTTGAGCTTCAAAACTCTGACCCTGTAAGAATCTCCTGCTTCTTTCATTGCTTCACTTGTCTTCTCAGCCCTGTAGTCTGTCCTCCTGTACCACCAGGGACACTGCCTTCTCTGAGCACCATGAAGATTTCCTTCTCCCCAGCCTGGAGGCCTTTGGCCATGGCTCATCTCTCCATCCAGAGATCCGCAGCCTCTGACATGGGACGTCTCCTCCCTCCCGCCCTCTCTCCCACTTCAGATTATTCTTCCATTTCTTGGCTCTTCTCTCATTTAGAAAAATCCCCACCTTTATAGCTTCAGATTTTACTCTGCTCAAAATCTCTAGATCTACAACCTCAGGCACACATTCTCCTCAGAGCTCCAGCCCATATTCCTAAGTCTTTTCTCTCAAATGCAACAGGTTCCATACACCCAGGAACGCAGGAGGCAGCGCAGGGGAACAGATGGTAGCACGACGCTGGTCAGACAGCCCCGAGCTGCAATCCTGCCTGTACCACTCACTGCCTCTGTGGCTTGTAGCAAATGGCTTAACTTCTGGCCCCAGGTCTTCACCCGTGAACCGCTATAACGGTAATCCTGACTCTGCTGGATCATCATGAGAATTCCATGAAACAAGGCACACGTTTTTGCACAGGGCCTGATACATAATCAGCACTCCACGGAGGCTACTATCTTTATGTCGCACATGACTAGCTGTCTTCTAAGCCTCCTCCTTGCTGTTAGCAGAGCTATCTCCAAAGTCTTGGGGGCTCCCCTTCTCACCCAAGTCCAGCAGCATCGTCTTCTGTGTCTCACCCCCTGCTGCGCTCCAGGCTAGGCCCGAGCTCTCCAGCAGGGGCACGTGTCCTTGTCTCCCTCTGGCCCAGCTCTCTCCAGCCCCTTCCAGTCTCTGAGCTACCCAGCACTGCACTGGGGCCCCTCCGCACCCCAGGCCCTCCTCCTCACCGCTCTCTCCAAAAGGCAGCCTTCTCCTCTAAACAGTCTCACGACTGTGCTGAAGCCCTGCTGGCCACCCTCAGCCAGGGCCTCTGCCTTGTGTCTGGCAAGTCCCTGCAGTGGAACCCCAGCCCATCTCCCACCCAGTATTACCTGGCATTATACTAGGTGCCATCAAGCATGCAGAAATGAAAGGGCAGGGTCTCATCCCTTAAGAAAACGTCAGAAAAGCATACAGGCACGTAAAGCATGGTATAATGGGGCCAATGCCAGAACCAAGAGTTGTGGGGCTTTGTGGGGGTGGGAGACAGCGAGGCTCAGAGGTCAAGGGTGCTGATTCTGGGATCAGAGAGACCTGGAGGTCAAATGCCAAATACTTCCTCTGCTGCTGTAGGTCATAGCCCTCGTTTTTAATTATCCGCATGATGTGCACAGCTGCCCGATGTTCGCTTGCTTCTTTGTTTGTTTGCTGGCACTCTCCTCCCCACTGGATCTCAGCTCCACGCAGCACAGGCCTCGCTGACCCGCTCACGTGACATCCTCAGCACCCGGATCAGGGCCTGTCGAGTGGCAGGAGCAGAGTACGTACTTCCCGAGCGCACGACTGGGTCAGTGAACTCCCACCTCTGCCACTCGAGAGGAGCGGGTACCTAGGTCAGTGGTTCAACCTCTCGGAACCTCAGTGTCTTCATTTGTAAAATGGGAGATACTAGAACATCTACTCCTGTAGGGGCTGAGGATTCCGTGAGGTCATGCAGGGCCTGGTACTTGCTTGGTAAATGGTCTAGAATGTCAGCTGGTGGCATTATTTAGCTATGGCACCAGCATCAGTGGGGTATATCACGGGAGAGAACAGCCCTTGAGCCCCCTCGGCCCTGGAGGGAACCCTCCCATCCCCAGCACTTTGACTTAAGAGTCACTTCCTCCTCAGGTGTCCCCGTACTTGTCAGTTAGATGACACTTATCTCAGCTAGAGGCTTCGAGCCCTAGAGGCTGTGGCTGTCTGCTCTGCCAGGCTGTGCACTTCCTGAGGGGAGTGGCCACGTGCTGCCAGCTTTGTAGCCCGGACCTGCTCTCCCCATCACGCTCTGTGACGAGGCGGTGGATGCCACGGGCTGGGTTTAAGGGCATGGCCTTGGGAGCAGGCAGCCTGGGTTCAAGTGCCGCCCCTGCTACTTACTAGCTGTGTGGTTTGGGGTTCATGTGGCTCCTCCTTTCGGAGCCTCAGTTTCCTTTTCTGCAGAAACGGGGAAGTGAACAGCACATTCCTGTCAAGGCTACAGGGCCGAAATTCAGGGACAGAGACCACAGCGTGGACTCAACCTCTCCTTCCTCAGGTCCCCATTGCATTTCGTCAGACTTTATTAACACTTAGCACGGTGAGGCCGGGTTCATGTGTGCGTGTTCCACATACATACAGATGTTGATACAGATGTCGGCTCCCAGGACAGGGGGGCGGGGGGTGGGCGCTGGCAGGAGTCGTTCCTGCAGCAGTTTCTTGACCAGGCGAGGACCTGGTCCTCCCAAGAATTAACTAGGGAGATTTTAAAAGATACATATCTGGGTTCTCTCTCCTAGACATCTGGATATAGTAGGTCTAGGGTAGGACATAGGCACCGGCTTTTTATTTTTTCCTTGATTAAAAATAGTTCATTTTATTGGCATTTAAAAATAATAAAAGTCCTATGTGGTGGCTGTGAAACTTCAGAACACAGACTTGTAACAAGTGAAAGAGGCCACCGCTGTGAGGTCAGTGTCCAGCCTTCCCACGTGATTCTGGGGTGAGCTCTCAATGGAGCCCAGCTGGGGTCTGGGCAGACAGTCAGGTTGGGCCCAGCAAATAAGCCAGAGACCCAGATCCTGTTACCAGGTCTGCAGGTCCCTCCAGAGGAGTCCTCTGTTTTGGGAAGGAGGCCAGTGCTGGCTGTTGGAGCTGGGGCAGTAGGTCACAGTCGGCCTGTTGGTAAAACGAACTTGACATTGACTTTCAGAAGGCTGCTCTGGTGCTTCTTAAACAGCTCCTTTCTCAAGCTAGGATTGTCTTAGACCCTAAGGTGGGTTTGAAGCCTACAGTGGGAATCAAGGGGTCTTGGGTGAGAAGAGAGGAGGAACGGGGGCAGGAAACCAGGCCGGCCCGGATGGCCGCACACGGAGCAGGCAGGCAGTGAGGGCAACTTGAGGCACTAAATCTCCAGGACTCAGGGAGGGTCAGCCTCTCTCTCCTGCTTCACTGCGCTCGGGGCTTGCCCTGCAGGAACATCTTGGTGGGAAGTAACCCTGTTCCCGCAGGCCACTTCTGAGCAGCTATTAGAAAGCATGCTCATTACTCTCCTCATTTCTCTAGGGCTTTTCTTCCCAACTGGACAGTAAATTCCTCGCAAAGACAAGCCACTGTCTCAGTACCTCTGCCTGCTC
>NW_021146459.1:0-25000 GCF_002837175.3 Physeter macrocephalus
GTATCAATAATATAGAGAAATGTAAGACGACAGTACTGCCAATTAAAGGACACAACTTCAAGGAAAAATTCATACACAAAGCAACTCAGGCAGCAGCTTTGGAGCCCCTGGATACATAAGCCTTGCTCTCTTTATCACCCACCACTCAAGCCTTGCCCTCGACCCCTCAGTAACACAACCTGCCACACTGACTGGCGCTTCCCCCTCCCGCTTGCTGTCCCTCTGACTGGATGCCGCTCCCCTCTGGAATGTGACGTTAAACCTACTAGCCCTTCAGCAGAGCAAGCCCTCTCCTCCAGAAGCCTCCCCTGTACCCTAGAGGCCAGGCTAAATGTTTCTCCTCGGGGTCCGTCTCTTACTGAAGCGCTGCCTTCATGTATCTTCCCTCTCCAGACTGCACACATTCTTGGGGGTTGATTGCATATCTCATATTCTTTTACTCTAAGTGCCTAACAGGGACAAGTACAAAGATGCTTGATAAATGCAAAACTAAACTTGCTATGTGCCAGGCACTGCACTAAGCTGTTTACATACATTTCCGTGAGAAAACACGTTCCTAAACTTGAGTAACTAGTCCAAGGTAGAAATGAGATTAAACCCAGTTCAGGCGAGGAAGTCCAAGCTCCTTCCCTTCCATTGTCCCAATAACGTAAACCGTGTTCAAGGTAAGTGGCTGGGAGTTTTGTCGGAGGGGGAGAGTGTTAAAGTCCGGTACAGTGGGGAATCTCTTAAAAGGGGTGGAACTTGAACTTGAACCTGAAAATATGGGAAGGGAAGGAAAAGGGGGAAAACATCAGTATAAGCAAAGACCCAGACCAGAATTCAGTATGATTCATAAATACTCTCTAATCTAGAAGTATGCCCCATTAAAACACTTATACCTCCCCTCAAGTTCCTCAACATCGTGATCAGGACCTTGGCCATCTCAGCCCTCTGTGTTTGAAACTCCAGCACAGGGCCTTAAACAGAGCAGAGCAAAAAGAAAGGTTACACTTACCGTGTGCCCGTACACACACCGAAGTGGAAATTGCTCGCTTGCCAATTAGGCTAAATACTCTGGTAGCCAACATTCTGAAAGATAAAAATGCACCTTCTTTATGAGTAAGCGTAAACACCTATTAGGAATGATTCTTCTTTTTGCCCCAATGCATTTTGGAAGTCAATGCAATTCTTTTTTCTTCTTCTCCCCTCTAACATAACTGACCCCTTCTTCCTTACTGACTCTGAATTCACAAATTAACCCAGGATGAGGTTTTTTTTCTCAGCAGTCTGCACGTTTTAACGGAGCCTCATTATAAACCAAGCACCATATGCATACACTTAAGGCAATTCAGAGAAAACTGGGTTTGGGGGTTTTTTTGCATATCGTTTCTCTGCTTTTGTTTTTTAAACACTGGCTTTCTTACAAAGCAAAGAGAAAAACATTTTTAAAGAAGACTCTGGAAAAGCTAGACTGTGCTGCTATGATGGGCTCCATTGTTCAGCGAAAAAAAGTCAACAGTTCAAAGGGACGGTGGCACGCACTGCCTTCATTATTTGGTTTAAGACCTAATAGGTGCACAAGACAGGAAAGAGAAACCCGGGAGAAAGGCTGCAAACAGAGCCCTGGGCCACTTCCAAACCCTGCAGGACAACGAAGGACCTGGATGACCCACCTGTCACCTGGGCCTTCACTGAATCATGCCTAGCTCCCCTACCTCCCCCTCCCTTAAAACTGGACGTTTCAGGGGACCCCACCGATGACGAAAAGGATCCCAAACGCATTCAGAAAATACCCATTACGGGCAGAATGAACAGAAGCATGACATCAGGGCTGAACTCGTTCCCGTCTCCCATGTTTTCTCCCCCGCCTGGCCCGCGCGTGGGCGGACGCCGAACGCCTGCCCCTGAACCCCGTTACACCCGGGGCGGTGGCGCAGCACCGTCTGAAAGGGTGGCCGGGAGCCCGCAAAGCGACCTGCCCTAGGGTGCGCGCCCGCGGCCAGCGGACGCTCCAAGGTCAGAGCCGAAGCCAGGCCGCGGCAGCGCAGGCGAGGACCGGCCGATGCTTCTGGGAGGCAAAGAGACCGCCACCCGGCGGCTCCGGAGCCCGGAGCCCCCGCCGGCCGGCCTCAATGTCACCGGGATCGGAGGCCCAGCGCCGGTTCCTGCTGGCGCCGCGCGGCGCGCACGCAGGCCCGACGGCTCCCTGCGCCCGACCCTCAGCAGCCTCGCAGCGCAGAACGGCCGCCGCCCGCCTCACCTGCCGCAGCCCAGCCGCTGCTCACCGGGCCCGCCAACGACCGCCCTCTACGCCCCGGCTACTCACGACCGGAAGAGAGCGAGGCCGCGCCGCGGAGCACCACGGGATCGAGGAGGACCCCACCCCGCGCCCGACCGCACTGGAGGTCACAGGACCGGAAGTCGGGGGGCGCCGCGAACGTCGTAAAACGCAGAGCCGGGCTGCTTTCCGGCGGCCGCTAAGAGACAGCTTTTCGGCGGCGCCCGGCGAGAAGCGCGAGGGGAGTCTGACGTGGGCTCCTCGGTCTCTCCGGTGGGGAAGCCGGCGTCGAGAGGAGCCGAGCCCGAGCGGGGCCTGGCCTGTGGGGGCCCCCGCCAGCCGCGGGACCGCGCCAGGCAGCCGCCGCCTCGTCCCACTTCTCCCCTGAGGCGCCGCGCGGCCGGGCAGCGGATCCAGGCCTCGGCCGGCGCCGGGCCTCCGGGGCCCTCCCGGGCTCACCATGCCCGGGGTGAAGCTGACCACCCAGGCCTACTGCAAGATGGTGCTGCACGGCGCCAAGTACCCACACTGCGCCGTCAACGGACTGTTGGTGGCCGAGAAGCAGAAGCCGCGCAAGGAGCACGTTCCTCTGGGCGGCCCGGGTGCCCACCACACCCTCTTCGTGGACTGTATACCCCTCTTCCACGGCACCCTGGCCCTCGCCCCCATGCTGGAGGTGGCCCTCACCCTGGTAAGCGCGGGAAGGGTCCTGCCTCGGAATCATCAGGGCAGGAGACCGCCTGGCGATCAGCTTCCGAGCAGGCCCAGCTGGAAGCTCACAGTGCTC
Source organism: Physeter macrocephalus (assembly GCF_002837175.3). Lineage (NCBI taxonomy): Eukaryota > Metazoa > Chordata > Mammalia > Artiodactyla > Physeteridae > Physeter > Physeter macrocephalus. The sequence goes on from NW_021146459.1 coordinate 3,048, forward strand.
CAGCCGGAGTCTAGAACCACCCCCGAGGTAGCCGTGACCACGAACGGACGACCCACGAGGGCGCATAGGACTTTGCCTGCACTTAGCAAGGCCCCGCAGATGGCAGCTCGGAGTGGCAGCGGCCTTAGGAGCGATCTTAACCGTCCTGGGTGTTTTTAGACGCTTTAGGCGTCTAAAACGAATAATACGTTAATTTTCTCACACCAGTATCCTTTATGGAAACAAGCCGTCGTTAACTGAGCGATGATTCGACAGCGTTTGTATTTAGGCTTTTGAGTCACGGGAAGTTTTGAGACGGCGGCTTGGCTCTTGCGCACCTTCGCGGGGCCGGATCCGTGTCTGCCGCGGGTGTAAAGGCTGCGGTTCTTCCGACGTTAGTGCCCCGGACCCCGAGGGTGGAGACGCGTTTAGAGGCAGCGAGCTGGCCTCAGGGGCGCTGCTGCCCGAGAATGCGCCTGAGCGCTTTGTAAGGGAAGCCTGTCTGGCCTCCTTAGTGACATCTAGAATGCACCCGTGGTTTTAAAAGCTAAAACCCGCAGGTGGCAGGTTTGTGGAATTTAAAAGCCGGAGCAGACATGCCTTCCGGCCCGCACACTTCTGTGGGTCTGCTCGCGACTGGTCTATTGAAGTACAGTGAGAAAAGATGTGGCATAGGGATAGACTGGCTGGTCATTGAATCCTAGGCAGTGCTTGTTGAGGTATGGTGGCCCATAAAGGAAAAAAGACCACCTATAAATTTGAGTTGAAACCTTAGGGAAGAATAAACTGTAGACTCAGACCTGCCTGGCTTGAGGTACAGTTTTTCATATACATGTAAACTATGATACTAAAAAAAATTAGTTGATTATGCAAAAAGTAGTTAAGTTTGAGAAGGTGTAGGTAGAAGTCCTTTATACCTCCCAACAAGTAAAATGAATCCGTTTTGTAATTTACCTAATTATGACACCCATGTAAATTCTTGGTAAGCAGCAAGTATCTTTAGACAAACGGTCCTCGCCTAAGCTTACTGGGCACATCTTTGAATGCCTGTTAAACTGAGTCGTCTGAATTTCTTCATATCATCTTGGGGCAGGAGATAGATAAGAAGTAAATGATATCTATAAAATCAACCATTTTAGCTCCTGAAGAAATAGCTTGTCAGTACCAGTACATCCCTGGGGTGTGCACGTGTCTGTTTTACTTCAAGTCTTTTCAACCACCTGTCTTGATTATTTTGTTACCAAGGGAATTGCGTGGTGATTGGATATGTGAAGTGCACTCACTTGCGGGAACTAGATTAACCAGTACCATTAATGCAGGATTATTCAGTTCTCCAGTAGTGTCAGGCCTGTGCTCGGGGAGGGATATGGCTATGGATCAAACACCGTACCCGCTTAGCAGTTGAAGTTGTACCAAGCGGACAAGTACAGTAGCGAAGAATAAGCGCCATATCGGGAGTTAAGCAGAAAGTGGGGAAGGTTCAACGAACCCAGCCTTCCTTCAGGGGATGGAGGAAAACGACTCAAGGCCGAGGGAGTAGCATGTGCCAAGGCCAGGAGAGAATGGGGGGAGGGGTGTTGAGGGAGGAGCTGGAGTGTAGAGTATAAAGCGACCTGGCATGGAGAGAGGTGAGCAGTGGGCAGATTTCATTGTAGAGGACCTTGCAGATCACACACAGGAGTTTGGGCTCCATCGTGAGGACAGGGAAGCCACTGGAGGAGAGTTGCATGGTCACATTTGTGTCTTGGAGTGATTGCCCCAGCCTGCAGCAAAGAGGATGTTGGAAACAGGAGTGTATATCATACTAGAGGCAGAGAGGTGGCCTAAACTAAGTGCACTGTGGAAGCAGCGGAGACAGACCAGCGAGAGCCCGGAGGGAGAATCCACAGCATTCAGTGACTAATCGTGTGGGGACATAGGAAAAGGAAGCAAGGGTGACACACCTCTGTTTCTGACTTAAGCATCAGAAGGACAGAGGCACCATTCGTTGAGGGAAAATGACCTAGTGTTGACAGCTGAAAAATGGGTCTGAAACTCAGAAGATGGGTGGGCTGGAGACATAGGTGGGGGACCAGTAGCTTCTCAATGACTTTTGAAGCCATGAGAGCAGGTGCTATTGTCTGGGCCTGTGTGTAATGAGTAGAGAGCCATGGACAGACACCTGAGGAACTCCAGCTTCTGCGGGGAGGGTGGAAGAAGGGAAGTCAGCAGACTAACCAAGGTGGAGCCAGGGTGGGTAGGAGGAAAAGGTGTGTTGCTTTAAATCCCTAGAAAATCCCATCACAAATAATCAAAGAGCATCTTAAAGGCAAACTTGAACCTCACTTGGAATGGTCAAAATAGGATTAATTCTTTTCATTCTTAAGTAAGCTTTACAGAGTTAAAGGGTTATGTTCCTATCACAAGATATAAATGCAATACTTGAACGAATTAAATATGCTAACTCTAAGCCACTGCATCTGAGTCGCCTTTACCTGAGTTTTCCCCCAGGATTAGGGCTGTGTCCACCATTTACCTGGGGAGGGAAGAGGCCCAGAGGGGACTTGACTCTTAAGACGGGCCCACTGCCACGGCTTGTTAAGGGGCACTGCTTGAGACCTTGTTCTGACCCTGCTCCCCCTGCACCGCCTGCCGCACACTGCACTCCAGACCCACCTTCCAGCGTGTCCCCAAATGTGCCTTCAGTGTTTGAGTCTCCTGTCCAGCAAAATGAAGCGCAAACTAGATTCTCTGCACTTAGCTTCTTTTCAAACAGTAGAAACGAACAGCCGAAGTTTTATCCTTGCCAAGCAGCGGTGGGTGGTGTGCTTACTTTTCTTCTGTTGATCAAAACTTTGAATCATAGACTCAGAATGTGAAAACTACGAGAAAGAGGTCAACTGAGTACAAATTAAATAACTTTCAAAATAAAGTTATAAAGGAAAATTTGCACTTTGAGTCCATCCACAAATTTTCTATTACAATTAAGATATTTAAGTTTATATCATTCAGCTTTTGACTTAGCAACTTTATAACCTGAAGGCAGTGAAAAATCTCAGTGTATGGAGCCATGGTTTATCAGCTATAGAAGATGTAGTTTTAATAAAGCATCTAAATCCATACAACTGTATAAACGAGGCCTAATTCTCACAGCTTGTTTCTATTCAGGGCGTTTCGTATTGAGTTATTTTTGATAAGTGGGAAAGACTGACTTGATATGCAGTCCATCAAAGGGCAGCATCAGATTCCTTTGCAAGGCTTTTCATTATAATTTTCCATTAAAAAAAATCCTTGCATTTCTGGGTGCTTTCTATTTTTTTTTAAGTACTTATGCCTGTTAATTTATCCTTATAACCCTTTGACGTAGGTAGTGATGGAATTATTTCTAAAAGCAAAAACCCATAAAATGTCAGTGGGGAAATTAGCATAAACCTGCTGTTTCCCTAAGCCTCTTTGTCCTTTTCCCCTGTCGGTGGTTTCCTGGTGCTGTGGCGCTGCGTTTCATTACATTCTGCTCCAATGACTTCCTTCTTTGCCGGTTGGTCTAGGCACCGTGACTTCGGTCTAGAATTCTTTCTGCTGCCTCCATATGTGCCTTCGCTACTCATCTGCACAGGCTGCTGCCCCTCTGGCTTTTGGCGCAGCGCCCTGCTTCCTCCTGCCCCTTTTTCTCTCCAGAACATAAATGTGCTGGCCTGGGAGAGGGAGCTGGCTGCTCTGGGTTCTCCTTTCAGTTCTTCCCCTTGACCTTCACCCTCTGTCCCCATGCCATGTACCTCCAGAGCTTTTCCTCCTTGGAGCCAGCTCCTTTCCTGCCAGAGAAGAATCAGCAGCCGACTTGAGAAGGTGCTTTTCTTCTCCGTGAAACTAACAACCCCTCTACCTTTAGAAGCCACGGCCTGCTCATTGCTGCAGACAGGGAGGCTGACAGACACACCCAGCTTGTAAGTGGCAAACATGGGAGCAACGCCCTGCTGGGGGTGGCTCTTATCAGCTCCCTGCCTTGCCTACTTCATGGCTATTATACAGCCACATGAGGTGGGTGATGATGCTTTGAAAATTACAAAGTGCCTCATACATGCAAATATTAGCGAGTTTGCCGAGAGAAGCTGCGTTCTTTGTGCGGTCTAACTGGGAACAGATGAGTTGGGCCCAGGGCCTTTAGTAGTTCTCCTATGTGTCTGGAATGGAACGAGCCTGAAAGGGCATTGAACAGAGGGTGGCAGACTTATGCCAAGGTGAAAGTGTCCTCCTTTCCCTCTGAAAAGGAAAAGAAACTACATAAGGAAATGCAGGATTTGGACCCCGTTTTCAGAGTCACTTGACGAGTTTCAGAGTGTTGTCCTGAACTTTTTCATTTTGATTCTTCACAAGATGCGTCACGGGAGTAGGGCATCTTAGCAGCAAGGTAAGGAAGATGGAAGCGGATTCGTTGAGAACAGCGGTCAGACAGCTTCTCAGTTCTTTTGCCTTGTCCTGCCCCACTTGGGAGGGAGCGAGTTGCCTTTACTGTATAAGCTGCCACTTAAATAAATCTGCTTGGGCTTTTCATTAACAAGCCGTTTGGGCTGACTTCAGGATTCTGAGGGCCCTCAAGAGCTGCCTGCCCCACCGCCACCCTCCCGACTGTCCACACTGCTCGCCTCCTCCCACAGCCTGGCTCTTACTGTCCGCCGGGTCACTCTCACCGATGAGGTCTGGTTCCACTGAAACTTGTTTATGCTACCTCTGTGAGCTCTGATGGCCAGTTCTCCGTTCCTCAACTGGGGGCCACTTGTGCCTGAATCTGGACAGCTGTGGACAGGGTGTGCATGCCTGTCGCAGGCATCCAGACTTAACTTGGTTGTTCTTTTTTGAATCGTTGAAAGGTTTCTAAAGCCAAGCCAGAGCTTTTGTGCCTGGTTCACTTTTCGGACAGCCTCTTCAAAGAGTTCTACTAGGGAGCTCCCTGGTGGTCTAGTGGTTAGGACTTAGCGCTTTCAACGCCGGGTCCCAGGTTCAATCCCTGGTCAGGGAACTAAGATCCAGCACGCCATGCGGCATTACCAAAAAAAAAACAAAACAAAAAACAAAAGGGCTTCCCTGTTGGCGCAGTGCATAAGAATCTGCCTGCTAATGCAGGGGACACGGGTTCTGGCCCTGGTCGGGGAAGATCCCACATGCCGCAGAGCAACTAAGCCCACGTGCCACAACTACTGAGCCCGCAAGCCTAGAGCCCGTGCTCTGCAACAAGAGAAGCCGCCGCGATGAGAAGCCCGCTCACTGCAGCGAAGAGTAGCTCCTGCTCCCCGCAACTAGAGAAAGCCCGCGTGCAGCAACGAAGACCCGATGCACCCAAAAATAAATAAAATAAATAAATTTTTTTTAAAAAGAGTTCCACTAGAAGTTCAAGGTCATGACATTATTTTTCTGCTGGAATTTGCTTAGACCCTTGGAGTTTTACATACAGGAGTTCACCCCCCGTTAGGTAGCGTGTACGTTGAGGTGTGCATTGTGTTTGTCACGAGAATCGTGCTTCGTGTCAAGTGACTTCTCTGCTCTCTCAGTGCAGGTACAAGGTGACACGTGTTTGCTAGGGATTGAGTCCTGAACCCGTTACCTTCAGCCCAGGAAAGGGATCTGGGAGCAGCTTAGGCTGCTCACTAAGGACTGCCGTGGGAGGCCCTGGTGGCGTAGTGGTTAGGATTCTGGGCTTTCACTGCCATGGCGCGGGTTGATCCCTGGTCAGGGAACTGAGATCCCGCAAGCTGCGCAGCATGGCCATAAAAAAGGGACTGCTGCTGGCGATGGCCAGGTTAGCAGCCGCAGAAAATAACTATCTTATACTTACATTAAACGTAGCTGCGGTGGGCCAAAAAATGGCCCCCCGAGATGTCCACACCTTAGTCCTTGGAACCTGTGAACGTGTAACCTTACATGGCAAAAGGGACTGCAAATGAGATTAAGTTAAGGATCTTGGGATGTGGTGATTATCCTGGATTATCTGATGGACCCAGTGTAGTCGCAAGGGTCCTCATAAGAGGCGGCAGGGTAAGAGTCAGAGAAAAGAGTTGTGACAGAAGCAGAGGTCAGAGCGATACAGCCACCAGCCAAGGAATGTGGTGACCACTAGGTGTCGGAAAAGGCAAGGAACGAATTCTCCCCTAGAACCGCCGGAAGGAATCAGCCCAGCGGACCCATTTTAGACTTCTGACCTGCAAGATAAGTTTGTGTTGTATTAAGCCACTAAGTTTTTGTAACTTGTTACAAGGGCATTAGGAAGCCAGGACAGTAGCCAAACTCGGGATACCATCTGTAGTTGTGACTCTGGATATAAGAACGGCCCACACCACAGGGCTGGGAGAGGGGCACCTCAAGTGAGGACACACTCGAGACCAGTCTTTGATCAGAAACAAAGACTGAGCGGGCTACACTAAAGGATGGGCTAACTTATGGGTTTGAGTTCAGGGAATGGGGCCAAATGCCAGATTTTAGAACAGGGCTATGCCCTTTGATACCACGTAGAGATACATTTAGAAGGAAATGAAAGAATTTGCTGCTGTAAGCAGCAATAGAGAGTTTCTAGAACTCATTCCTTTAAGAGGCGATAGAAACAAAATATAAGTAATTGTGGAATAATTTGCATCAAAGTTACGGTGAAAGAGCCATTATAAATATTTTGTAGACATGGCTCTCGTCTTTTGAGTGGATGACCAAAACGTCTAATTCGTTCACTGAGCCTTGGTTTTGCCCCAATGTGGTAATTTGTGAGCTCTTAGGAAGCCAGATTTATTATTCTAATCCTTGTGTGAGCGAGGGAACCTTGGTCTGTTAACCACTCGGTAATGTCTGCTTTTAGTCATAAAGGAGACTGTTGGAGACCCAAACCAGAATTTGAGAAAAACAGCAGTAGAGCTATGTTTAAAAAAGGAAAAAAATAAGAAAGCAAAGAAAAACATTTTTAACCAGTTACTTTGAAAAACTCGGGGATCAATTTTATCTCTTCTTTTGCAGACTGAGGATAGAATTTACTGCAGTGTATTATTAAAATTCCATTATGGCAAAACAGGATGACTTTTTGTTGCTTTTAATAATAGCATTAGACCTGCGGGATGCTGAATCTGATGAGAGAAGAGTGGCATTATAAAACAAAAAAACTTTAAAAATCCGCTGCCGTGCTCCCATTTGAAAACTTGCCACAGGGACGGGCGTGCGCGCGCATGCGCATGCCGGTTTACCCCCCACATCCCGGCGTGATGGAGTTTTCATGGTGTGTTGCTAGGAATACTGAGATACAGTATTAAAGCAGTTGGCTTTGAAACAGACTTATATTCCCAGGCTGGCTGTGCTACCTGGCTGTGCAAACTTAGACCCTCTCCGAGCTTTTTAGTTTGCTTATCTGTGAAGGATTGAGTTAAATGATCTTAAGGCTTATTCAAGCCCCAGAATGCCGTAGTGCTTCCTATTGTCAGAGAAGGTGGCTAACTCTGGTCTCAGCTCACCCACGGCACTGCACCCGTTTAATAGATGTCTACCCTGGGGCCTTCTGCTGGGACTGGGGGAGGAGGTCATTCCTCGTGTCCAGCCCCACCCTCCCCAGTCATTACAGGGTCCTCCTCTGTGGGAAGACACCCCGCCTCAGTGAGAGTGGGAGCCCAGGCTCTTCTTTGCTTTCTCTGGCCTCACGTGGACTGTGGAAAGCAAATTGGGGTGACCTTCTTTCCCCTGAATACCCATTTCATTCTTGTGTGGTTTTTCTTTGGCGGTGCTGCTCGGCTGGCAGGATCTCAGTTCCCCAGTCGGGGACTGAACCCGGGCCACAGCAGTGACAGCCTGGAATCCTCAGCACTAGGCCACCAGGGAACTCCCCCGTTTCATTCTTGTAGGGAGGAGGATGCAGGGCTTATATCTCACTTGTCCCAGCATCCCGGGGTTGGGGGGGGCGGTTCCCTCTGTTTATTGAGACTTGATATTTAAGGGAAAATCATTCACCTTTTCTTCCCCAATTTTGTTCTTCTTTCAGATTGATTCATGGTGCAAAGATAATAGCTATGTGATTGCCGGTTATTATCAAGCTAACGAACGAGTAAAGGATGCCAGGTATGTCCATGCAAAACCCCTCTGTGGTCTGAAAGAATGATAGTGTGAGGGAGATGATCTCTGAGACGTGTTTTGACCTCTGTGGTCTCAGGATGCGAAATCTGTTAGAACCCCTCTGGGCCCCCTGTGCTAGTTTATAGTATTCCAGGGGGGCTGCCGTATGGGCCATTCCAAACAACAGTAATTCTAAACGTTTATATTAACGTTGGGATTCTGTTCCGTATCTTCTTTATTTTGCTTGAAGGGAATTCGTATGATGCAAGCAACAGTCCGGGGCCTCCTGTTTCTGTCCCCACTCAGCTGTGTCTTGCTTCCCATTCCCAAGGTGGGAATGATGTAGGGCAGAGCATTAGGAAAGAACTCCACTCTTTCGGGGAGTTAAAAAAAGAGTAACTTTTAGGTTTGCTGCTCTTAAGGTCTGACACTTTGATGAAAATGTGGTGTTTGCTGCTTCTTTCATGTTCGGTTCCGGTTTCTTTTATCTGGCTCTTTGCACCCACTGTGATTCTCACTAATGAGCAAAGCTGAGGTCTTTGCTTTATTTCTGCATCAGAGTCGCAGCAGGAAAACACTTGACACCCTGTAGTTAGGATAATTTGTGGAGGACTTAATAAGGCGGTTGTTTCCAGAGGTGTGAACGGTATGTAAGAGAACTCACGAGAGGGTGGTGCAGTCACCTGGAGCTGGTGACAAAAGCTGGTACCTGCGCTGCCAGAAGGGGTGAGGAGGGGTTGGGTCAAGAAGTCCGGCCCAAGGAGAAGAGTGCCCTCTGGTCAAGGGATACGACCAGCAGCCAGCCTGGTGGGACCTCACAGGCCGAGTCCCAGAGGAATCAGCACCCTGACCAGCCGAAAGCCAGAGGCAGAAGCCGGGGTGCCCTCGCACGCTTCCCTCACGTGGCCAGGCGGCCTGGGACGCGGTGAAGGACCCCAGACCGAAGTGTCTCCTGGAGTCACATCCGCTCGCCCAGCAAAGGCAAGAGGCTGGACCCACAGCATTAGGGCCATAATACAGTAAGCTGATGAAACACTTCAGGGATGGAAGCCGTTTTGCCCTAGAGGACTGGGCCCAGTCGGGACTCAGGGGGAGACAGGGTCACCGGCGCAGCGCTGGGCTCAGAACGACTCTTGTGAAAGCCTCTGCGTGGGCCACGGCGCAGGGGCGCCCTCTGAAGCCTGGCTCCCGCGCCCTTCCCGCCCGCTGCCAGTTCGGGCTCTCTCTCCGGTGCATCTCTTTGTTGACCACGCCTTCCTTTTGAGCCCACCTGCCTTCCGGGTGCTGATGAGCTGGGGCCTGTTCATGGCCTATTCTTGGCCGGTGTCAGTCTTGGTCTTTGTTACACGAAAGAGACTGCAGGGCACAAAGCGCCTGCCCCGGGCCAAGCTCTGTGCTGAGCCAAGCTGGACTCTTGGCCCTTGCCCTCGAGTTGCTGGATTGACACAAAAGACACCGAAACCTAGGCCTGTGGTGCAGGCCCCCAGGCCCCATGCCGGGAGGGTGGTACGGAGGGCTGTCCAGCAGGAGCAGGCAGGCATTGAGTCCATTGCTGTGACCAGAGGGGCCCTCGGGGAGGGCCGTCGTTTGAACCGGATGCTTGCGCGTGGCAGGGTCCTGTCACATGCAGACGTGGAGAGCGGAGGGAAGAGTGCGGAGGGGGGACAGCGCGATGCAGACGCCGGGTGGAAACCGGCAGGAGCGTGGGGCGCACGCACCGGGGGCGTCAGCAGGTGAGGCCACCCTGACGGCTGTGAGGCATGTCACTATTTTGTAAGCAGTGGGGAGCCGTCCTTGGAAGGTTTCCCGGAAGCCGACAGTACTGTCCCGCAGCTGTTCCCGCAGGAAGGAGAGGAGCCCGGGCCAGAGGTGATGGCGCTGGCTTCCTTCCTCCTGCGCCCCCAGACGCGCCCGCACAGGCTCTCCCCTCCGCTGCCTCACTTGGCTCATGGCCTCCTCATCTTCCTGCCTCTGGTCAGACCTCATTGCAGCCCAGCCTAGAATTACCTTGCTCAGACACCACTTTCATGCTCTTCACACCTTCTAGAATTTCCCAGGTCCTTCACCTGCTCTGCTCAGGAGGCCTTCATTCTCCCACTGAAGTCAGTGGCTAAGTGCCTAGCAGCCGTTGGTGAGATCTGCAGAGAGCGTGGTGGGCGGTGAGACGAGTGTGTCCAGTAACCCTCTGGGTCCCTTCTGACCCCGTGAGCCTCGGTCATGCTCCGGGGTCTAGGCCACCCCTCCAGCGCGCCTGGAGTAACCCTCCAGCCACCACCACTGTGCCTGGCCTGGGGCTTCTTGGTGTCGTCCTTGCGAGTCCTCCCAAGGACACTCAGCTGAAGAAGGTCCAGCCAGAGGCGCTCGCTGCACCAAAGCCACGCAGCCGGGAAGCGCAGAAGCTGGGATCACGCTGACCTCCTTCTTTAGTACCGTTTGCTTTTACCTGGAAAACCTTCCCTTCTCTCTTCAGCCGCGCCTAGCTAAAATTTTGCTCCTCTTTTAGAAACGTCGGCTGATTCACATCGTCTCACAGCATAAGCTTTGGAGCCGCGTTAGACTTGGATTCAAGTCCTCAGTGACTTACTGATTGACCACTTTGGCCTCAGTGGTCCTGTCTGTAAAATGGAGCTAAAGAGTTCATCCCTTGGAGAGTGGTAGTGAGGAAGGCAGAACAAAGCCACATGTAGCGTGCTTAACCTTGTGTTTGATTCCAAGTAGAGGCCGGTCCTGTTACTAGTCCTGTGATTACCTTTTTTAAAAAAGGATCATTCAGTCACTGTTTTAATCTGAGAAAAAGAACTCTAAGGTGTTTGTAACTGTTTTAGTCGTTTCCTAAACTTCAGGTTATCCCATCAAGTTTTATTTGATCATTTCATAATTGCTGGAGCTTTGCTTCATGATGAACATTTCCTGAGGGCTAGATTTCAGTACCAGGTCCAGTGCCTTGGCCTGAGGTAGATGCTCAGTAAGGAGCTTTTAGATGTAAATGTAAGATCTCAGTCACAGGCAGATGCCTAGTTCTGTGTGGGTGGGGAAGGGGGATTGGCAAGTGGCTTCCGTCTCCAGGGTCCCCACCGTTGTATTTGGCAGCTGACTGTTCACAGGAACAAGGACTTGCACAGCCTAGTTGGAGACAAAGTACTGACGTGACTGTCACAATGTGACAATCTGACGTTAGGAGCGGAGCAGGTCGGGGTTAGAGACTAAGTGTGGAATACAAATAAGAGGTAAACAAAATTGGTAGGTCTTTGAAATACTTTGGCAATTCATTAATTACTGTAAGTTTTAAGTTCTTTCAAAAGAACACGTTAAGTGTGAGTTTGGGGGCATCTGAAATGAAACATAATAAATGTTTCTCGATCCCCTTCCCAATAAAAGTCACCAAGTACCATGATAATCATAAGCGTTAGGATAATAGTATTTTGCCAGTTTCTTTGTGGCAAATGCTCCTAGGGAGAAGATCAGTCTCTTAGCAAATGCTGACTTCGTTTCCCTTCACGCCTCAGGTGTGAGTGAGTGAGGACCCGCAAAGACTCGGGTGGTCATGGGGCGCGCCTTCTCCACGGTGGGCGAGGGAATCAGCAGGTCCCGCTACGGGAACTCGGCACTTGCCAACTCCTGTGAAGCGCTGCCTTCACTTTGAGGGCTTTCCGGGGTGACCTGAGGGACAAGAATTCCTGGGGTCCTTTCTCTATTAAACTGTTTTTTTGTTTCATTTTTCTTAACATGATACTGCAGATAATCACACATCTCTATAAATTCTCAATTTTAAAAGTGAAAATAGAATAATTAGATAAACTTATTTTTATAAAGCATTGAACCTGCTTTTTTCACCTCAATCACAAAGAAAGGACCGTAATTGTATAGTGTGTTTCTTTATGGCTCTGTCCCTGCTTCAAAAAGCTGAGACTAATTGTGCAGGGGGAAAAGATGCACAAAAAGACAACTGCATACCAAGGCTTCAGTGTTTACAGAGGGGACAAATGGACCTCATCTGGGGCAGCTTGGCAAGACTTCCCGGAGAGGATGGTGTTTCCTGGGCGTTCAAGATGGAAGGAATCGAGTAAGCAGAGGTGGGCGCCGAAGGGCCTTCCAGACAGGGAAGGCTGTGAGCGAGGGGAGGGGGGTGTGAGGAGGACGTCGCGCACACAGTTCCCTGGGATGGAAGGCACACAGGGCGTTGCTCCCGGGGTGGGGACGGTAGCTGGTCCCGTGGTGAGAGAGGCCGGTCTGCCAGCCCGAGCACGGGGGGCTTGTATCTTCTGAGAAGAGCCTGGAAATTGAGACCCGTGAGGAGGCAGTTGTAGAGACGCATGCCTCCGGTGACAGGCTGAAGGGGGCGGGTGGCAGGGAGAATGAAGCAGGCAAAGGGGAGCACCTGGTGCGGGGTGGGAAAGAAGTGGGAAAGGTCACCGCAGCCAGAGGAACTGGGAACAAGCCGGCCGCCGGCCCGCCTGCCCCGGATTCCAGCTGCCCCGGATTCCAGCCGGAGGGCCTCGGGAGCCTGGCAGGCGGTAGGGAGGCTTCGGGGGTGCTGGCCCTCCGGGGTGAGAGGGCAGACGCCAGACTGCACAGCATAGTGAGGAAAGGGAGCGAGAGGGACAGGATCGTCAACTTGCTGAAGAAGTTGGAGAAATGCGGTTGAAAGCCAGAAGAGAAGTTGGACCGTGGCTGGACAGAACTGGTTAATTTTCTTGTCCTGAAAAGGAAGAGACTCAGATTTGACACGAGAGCTGGGCCTGTTGTGGGGGAGGGGAGATAAGTAAGGCCCCGAGGAGGAGGTCAGAGCGGATGGGCCTGTGGGCGGCGGGAGGAGGGGCAGCGCAGGGCCGCGTGAGACCCACTCTCCAAGTCCCTCTATTGACGTAAGGTGGAAAGTTGCCATTTATCAAGGTTGTGGTGGGCGCGGGGCCAGAGCCAGCCAGGCAAGGCTCCTGAGCGCTGGGAAGATCGGCAGTGGCTTAGGAATTTTTAAAACTAAAAAAAAGGAAAAACAGCTGAGTGGATTCCAGCAGCTAAGGGCGCAGATGGAGAAGGTGGGCCCTGGAGGCCGCTGGCCTGGGCCGGCTCTCAGCAGCACAGTTGTCTGCAGGCCCTGGGTGGCGCTCTGCCCCGGGGTCCAGGGAGCCTCTCTGTTTAGAAGACGCCCTCTCAAGATCCCCTCGCAGGGCTTCCTGGTGGGGGAAGGGCCCTGCTCTCCCCTGTGCTCCGCGTGGCCCACGCGGCATTCCCCGTCCTCACCAGTCACCGCAGGGGGAACGCAGTCACCGAAAGCTACCTAAACGGGCGTAACAGTTGAAGAAATGCGGTTGAAAGCCAGAAGAGAAGTTGGACCGTGGCTGGACAGAACTGGTTAATTTTCTTGTCCTGAAAAGGAAGAGACTCAGATTTGACACGAGAGCTGGGCCTGTTGTGGGGGAGGGGAGATAAGTAAGGCCCCGAGGAGGAGGTCAGAGCGGATGGGCCTGTGGGCGGCGGGAGGAGGGGCAGCGCAGGGCCGCGTGAGACCCACTCTCCAAGTCCCTCTATTGACGTAAGGTGGAAAGTTGCCATTTATCAAGGTTGTGGTGGGCGCGGGGCCAGAGCCAGCCAGGCAAGGCTCCTGAGCGCTGGGAAGATCGGCAGTGGCTTAGGAATTTTTAAAACTAAAAAAAAGGAAAAACAGCTGAGTGGATTCCAGCAGCTAAGGGCGCAGATGGAGAAGGTGGGCCCTGGAGGCCGCTGGCCTGGGCCGGCTCTCAGCAGCACAGTTGTCTGCAGGCCCTGGGTGGCGCTCTGCCCCGGGGTCCAGGGAGCCTCTCTGTTTAGAAGACGCCCTCTCAAGATCCCCTCGCAGGGCTTCCTGGTGGGGGAAGGGCCCTGCTCTCCCCTGTGCTCCGCGTGGCCCACGCGGCATTCCCCGTCCTCACCAGTCACCGCAGGGGGAACGCAGTCACCGAAAGCTACCTAAACGGGCGTAACAAGCTCGGGCAGCTGACTGGTGCCCTCGGTCTTTGTATCATTGCCGTTCACTCTGCCTTAGGCAGACAGCGTTGCACGGCGTTAACTGGAATGCGGTAACCTCGCTGGTTCTTCCCTCACAGTCCGAACCAGGTCGCGGAAAAGGTGGCCTCCAGGATCGCCGAGGGCTTCAGCGACGCGGCTCTCGTCATGGTAAGTCACTCTCGCCCGCTCCTGAGTCTTCCGTTTGCGGGATGGCTGCTGCGCGTCCTCTTGCTGACGTGGAGCTTCATCTGTTGATGTCAACGGCTTCCCTTTCTGCGGGTGCTCCGTCGGACCGTGGCCCCCTTTTGCAGCCTGCTCCCACCTGCAGGCTCGCAGTTGCTGAGTCACGGGCCGCTGCTGGCCCGGCGCACGGACTTCCAGGGGTGGGGGTCGCTCCACCTCAGCAGGCCTCACAGTGGGGTCCCCGTGCCAGCAGCAGCCGCACCACCTGGGGATTGGTTAGGAATGCAGATTCTCGGGGCCTGGCAGCCTGTGTTTCAGTAGGCTTCCAGGTGACTCTCACGCACGCTCGAGTGTGAGAACCGTTGAATTACGACGTTAGCTGGCACAGCTGAGGTAGCCGGGGAGGGAGCCAGGTAGGTGAGTAGCTCTCATCACGAGCCCTGTTAACCTCAGTTCAGGTGGGATTCTAACAGGGAAGGCAGGAGTAAAGTTTGGAAGCTTCACGCGTGTGAAAGAGCAATAAAGTGCTTAGTGTTTCTCCCGTGCGACCCAGTACACCTGGGCCGTGCTCTCGTGGTGTCGTGCGCCGTGGGGCGGGGTTTCTGCCACGGGCTGTGTTGACGCTGGTCCTGGGGGAGCCACGAGGAAGGGCCTGCGGACTTGGGCAGAAGTGCTGGCTCTGTTCACGAGCGTGTCCTTCGTCTCGTTGCAGATGGACAACACTAAGTTCACCATGGACTGCGCGGTACCCACAATCCACGTGTACGAACACCACGAAAACAGGTGGCGCTGCGGAGACCCCCACCAGTGAGTGCCCTGTTCCCAGGATGGCCCCCGTGCCGCGTGTGCCGCTGCCATTCCGGGCACCCGGCTCCCACGGGAAAGCTGATCCCAGCCTTCTGGGTTTTTAATTTAGCGTCTTCTGCAGAGGAATGTGCAGACCTCATACAGAAGTCATGCGAGTTCCTCGACCCCTGGAGGACCGAGGCCTACAGGGTTTCCAAGCAGTCAAGACAACCTGAGTGTCACTCGAGGGTCTTCCCACCTCAACCCCGGGGCACCCCTCCCCAAGCCAAACCCTCTTTCCAGGCATTTGGTTTGGTTTATTTGTAATCAGTCGTCTACTTCCAGCCCTTTCAGAATTTCACTGGGAGGGTGACTCTTTCACGTTTCAAATTCTTTACGTGCATCTTCACGTGTTTAAACATACGTGTTTGCTGGTGTTCATTACTGTCTTCCTTTATACCACTCTGCGTGTGGCTGGTTTCCTGTTTACTCTATTGAAAAGCCACCTGTTTTCGTTAAGAGGCTGATTTCTCCTGTTTCACCTCGTAGTGATTACTGTGAAGACTGGCCAGAGGCCCAGAGGATCTCGGCGTCACTCCTGGATAGCCGGTCCTACGAAACGCTCGTGGATTTCGATAACCACCTGGATGACATTCGGAATGACTGGACAAATCCGGAGATCAATAAAGCTGTTCTGCACCTGTGTTAGGGAGGGATTTCAGTGACTGGTCTCTGGGCATTTCCACTACACTGAAGAAGAAAAGCTATTGTTAAATGTAAAGAAGATCTCTCATAGCCTGTGTGGAAAGCTGGCGGTGTTCAGAAGTGGCATGTGTGCCTTGAGAGAGGGCAGAATGTCCCATCAGTCACCTTTCCAATGCAGAGCCTCGAGGACAGGCATAGACTGTCCCATCTGACCATCCCTGTGGAGGCCTTCCCAGTTGTGCGTTGCTATAATTCTTCAAATCAGAGCTATTTCTGCTTGTCCAAGATTGTTCCTATTAAACAATTTTAACTAACCTTTTATAATCTGCAGAGAATACTTTTTAAGGCTTATGAACTGTCTTAAAAAAAAAAAAAAAGAAAGGCCCAGATCTTATACCCGAATGAGAGTGTTTGTGAGTTTTCATCCTGTTTGAGTTAATATCGTCCAGACCTGGGATCGGGCAGGCACGTGGCGTGCCGGTGCCGAGCAGTTTCTGAGAGCCGTGTGCTGGTGTCAGCAGTCGGGAGGCTGCAGCTACGAACAGCACACCCCGCCCCCCCGCTGTCAGGCTTCCGTTGCTGCCACGACTCTACACGTGGGAATAATGCCACAGTTGCCTGAGAAACCTTCATCATTAAGGGCAAAAACACACATTGTTGGGAAGGCAGCTTGGATGGGAGCACAGTGTAATAATCCTCAACCAGAAAGCTTGTAAACCTGTGGAACCAAAAGAAAAGCGGAACCGTGCTAAGATTATCTTAAAAAGGCAAGAATCGGTCCTAACTCCTGACTGACTTGCATGATTATCCGAATGGTTCTGATTTACGTCTTCAAAACAATTATTTTTTTTTGTATTTGAAGCAACAAAAGCAGAACAAAACTTAGGGTCCTGGAGTTTTATAGGGCACTGTCTGTAATCATTATACTTGAAACAATCAGTCAAGCTTTTTAACCCAGTCGTAGGAAACTGATGGGGAAACTTTATGGTTCCATTACATCTTTTTCTCTTTTACGTGAATTATTTCACACAGAGTTCAGAGAACCGTACCTTTGCTACTGCCTTTTTCTGGACTACGTGAAGGAAATTTGTAACAGTCGGATAATCTATTGAAAAGGTTTATGACACAGCATTCACTATTTTCTCTTAATAAGTAGGAAACGTTTCAGCATTGCTTACAATAGATGTGCTTTATTTGGTCCACCAGATTCTCTCTTCTTTCTTCAATTCCCGCTCGCCCTTGGCTTTTTAAGCTGACTTTAAGTCACGTGGGGAAGACGAAGGGGTGATGGATGCATCGGTACACTTTATCTTTTCGCTCTCCTCGACTTAGACGCCAGGGCCAGCCCAAGTGAAACGCAGTGGACAGTCTAGTCCCAGATGGGTCTGTATTTGTTTCGAAAAAGAAAAGAGTTATCTCCAGCATTTACCACAGAAGAGGCTGTCTTGGGACTTCCCTGGTGGCGCAATGGTTAAGAATTCACCTGCCAATTCAGGGGACACGGGTTCGATCCCTGGTCTGGGAGGATACCACCTGCCGGGGAGCAACTGAGCCCGTGCGCCGCAACTACTGAGCCTGCGCTCTAGAGCCCGCGAGCCACAACTACTGAGCCCACGTGCCACAACTACTGAAGCCCGCGCGCCTAGAGCCCGTGCTCCACAACAAGAGAAGCCACCGCGATGAGAAGCCCTCGCACGGCAACGAGGAGTAGCCCCCGCTCGCCGCAACTAGAGAAAGCCCGCGCGCAGCCACGAAGACCCAACGCAGCCAAAAATAAATAAATAAATAAATAAAAATAAAGTAAAAATTAAAAAGAAAAAGAAAAGGCTCTCTTTTCCTCGGATTAAAATGAACATGTGCTACCTCCAGGTGAAGGTCAAGGGGAACTGGCAGGGCTGTTTGGAACAAAAGGTGTGGCCAAGGCTAGTTTTGGAGGCATTGCAAGGATAGTCTTATTTTCCCTCATTTTCACCTCTTTGTGGAATTCTTGTTCTCGATGCCACCACCTTCCCAGGAACATGTGCCGTTCTCCAGTATGGATTTCAGCCTAGAACCAGGCGCCCTGTCTATGGCTGAGTCAGGCTTATGTTTTCAGAAGAAAGCGTATTAAATACTCTGAAGGGAGGAACGGATCTGTGCAAAAAACAAAAACAGATTTCCAAAGTGCAGATAACTGGTCCTGGATGCTTGTAAAGACAGCAGAAGCCTCTGAGGGGAGCCCCAGGCCTTGTGCTGGGCTCCCCTCCCTCTTACCTCTCCAAGCCTTGCTGTGTGGGCTCTGAGCCTCCGGTCTCCTGGCCCTAAGAACAGTCTTCATTTTTCCCCACGCAACGTAAAAGTGAGAGACTGGCAGTTAGCCACTGAAATGGACTCACACCCTGCCTTTTCCTAGAAAAGACTCAAAGGAGCAGCACAGAGTATATTTGTACATTGAAGAGATCTTCGTCCGTCAGAATGTTCCTGAGTAACTCCTTCCTACTGAAATCTGAAGGGGTCGGAGGGGAAGCGGGAGGGCGGGGGAGGGGGGCGGTGTAGCGATATCCCCTTGGAACCAGCCGTATGCTTAAAATTCTGGTGGACGTTTTTCTGTCTTCCATAGCATCTATCCATCATGAAGTGAATGGGGCAGAGGAATTACTGGTCTATGTAAAAATGCCATTTTCCATGTCTAATGGTTGCCTTTAAGAACTGAGGATACTAAACGTGAAAAGGTAGGCATAAATGACAAAAAGCAAGGCGTATACTAAGGAGAAGTTGACTTTGCTAATTCTAATGAAATTAGTGGACCTAGAGTAAAAAACAAGTTAGAAATCTTGAGTAATTGAAGTTTTCCAGGCATCGGGTATTTTTGAGCCTCCTCAGTGTAAAAAGTTCTGTGTAAGTAGCTTCGATTGAATGGCTCACTTTTCTGATGGACGTGCTTGGAAAACTCTTGTTCCTGTGTGTGGTCATTTTCAGCTTTTCTGACCTACCTTTTTTGTTTTGCCCTCAGAAGAAAAATATTTGCTTCCAAAACTGCCCCGTTTTAGTATTAGAACTGTCGTAACACGGTAGCTGCTTTGTGACATCCTGTTAAGTGGAAGCAAGAAAAATAGCCCTGAGCATTAATCTCCATACCCTGCGGAGATTTTTAGCAATTTTAATGAAGAGAGCTGAAGTTTAAAATAGACTTTCGTTTTACTAGTTGACATTTCTTTAGCCTTTCCATCAACTCAGTGCCGCTTAAGCATTCGATTTTTTTCTTCGGTTCAGCAGAAAGCCTGGCAGCAAATGTTGGTCTCTGCTCCCCCTGCCACCTCTCAGATAGGTGGTGTGTTAATCTGACTTCGTTCACACTTCAGAATCCAGGGGATAACTTTGCTGTTTGTATCCTCACAATGTTGACTTGTTGTTACTCCTTAAAATGCTTAAGATCTCCTTGAATGGGATGCAAAATCTTTTCAAGTTTTGCATTTCTCCAAAATGAATCCCCATTCTTCTAAGGAGCTTTTTTTCCCTTAAAGATTAACTTCTTGGGATCTAGTCCAGCTTTAGAACTGCCAAAAATTGTGTTTTCCGTGGTCTTTTGCTTTCAAAGTAGTGTGACAAGTGCCCGCAGAACATCCGCTTCGATCTGAGTGGAGGAAACCTTTGGCTTGAACCTGTATTGCCATATAAAGCAGAATAGCATCCCATATTTAGTGCTGTCTGAGAAAAGTTCCAGATACAGTCAGTAAGGCTGTAGTAAATCATTGCTTTTCAGAATACAGGCACACCTCGGAGATATTATGGGTTCAGATCCAGATCACCGAAATAAAGCAGTCGAGTCATATGAATTTTTTGGTTTCCCAGTGCATCTAAAAGTTATGTTTACATTATACTGTAGTCTGTGAAGTGTACAATAGCATTATGTCTGAGAAAACAAGGTACATACCTTAATTTTAAAATACTTCATTGCTAAAACATACTACCCATCATCTGAGCCTTCAGCAAGTCAAGATCTTTTTGCTGGTGGAGGGTCTTGCCTCAGTGTTTATGGCTGCTGCCTGATCAGGGCGGTGGTTGCTGGAGGCCGGGGTGCCGGTGGCAATTACTTAAAATGAGACAACAGTGAAGTTTGCTGCATGGATTGACTTCCGTGAACAGTTTCTCTGTAGCATGTAATGCTGTCTGATAGCATTTGACCCACAGTAGAACATCTTTCAGAATAGGAGTCAGTCCTCTCAAACCCTGCCTTATCAACTAAATTGATGTCATAGTCTAAACCCTTTGTTGTCATTTCAGCAGTCTTAACATCTTCATAGGGAGTAGATGCCATCTCAAGAAACCACTTCTGTGTCCATCCATAAGAACTCATCCGTTCTGGTTTTGCCATGAGGTCGCATCCATTCAGCCACATCTTCGGGCTCCACTTCTAATTCTAGTTCTCTTGCTGTTTCCACCACATCTGCGGTTCCTTCCTCCTCTGAATCTTCAACCCCTGAAAGACGTCCACGAGGGCCGGAATCGACTTCTTCCAAACTCCTGTCAGTGCGGGTATTTTGACCTCGTCCCAAGAATCACGAATGTCCTTAACGGCATCTAGAATGGTGAATCCTTTCCACAGGGTTTTCAATTTATTTTGCCCAGATCCATCAGAGGAATCACTATGGCAGTTAGAGCCTTAAGAAATGTGTCTCTTAAATAATAAGACTTAAAGGTCAAAAGGACCCTTTGCTCCATGGGCTACAGAAGGGAAGTTGTGTTAGCAGCATGAAAACGATATTAATCTCATTCTCCATCGCCATCAGAGCTCTCGGGTGACCAGGTGCGTTGTCAGTGAGAGGCGATCTTGTGAAAAGAATCTTTTTTTCTGAGCCTCCGGTCTCGACAGTGGGATTAAAAATACTCAGTAAACCGTGCCGTCGACAGATGTGCTGTCATCCTTTGTTGTTCCATTTATGGAGCACAGGCAGAGTAGCTTTAGCATCATTCTTAAGGGCCTTAGGATTTCTGAAATGGCCAATGAGCAACGGCTTCCACTTAAAGTCACCCCAACGTTAGGCATTAGCCCCTAACGAGAGAGTCAGCCTGTCCTTTGAAGCTTTGAAGCCAGGCATTGCCTGCCCCTCTCCAGCTAGGAGAGTCCTCGAAGGCATCTTCTTCCGGTAGCAGGCTGTTTCCCCTACAGCGATCATCTCTTGTTCAGTGCAGCCACCTTCATGGATGACCTGAGCCACAGCTTCTGGAGGACTTGCTGCAGCTTCTCCCTCGGCCCCTGCGGCTTCACCTGGCACTTTCTCGTGCTACGGAGGCGGCTTCTGTCCTTCAACCTCATGAACAGACCTCTGTTTCCGACTTTCCTCCTGCGGCTCCCTCCCCTCTCTCAGCCTTCGTAGAACTGGAGAGAGTTGGGGCCTTGCTCCGGATTAGGCTGTAGCTTCAGGGAATGTGGCTGGTTCCATCTTCTATCCAGACCACTCAGACTTTCTCCATCTCGGCAGTAAGGCTGTCTCCTCTTCTCATCAGTGTGTTTACCGGAGTAGTGCTTTTAATTTCCTTCAAGAACTTTTCCTTTGCGTTCACAACTCAGATTACTGGCACCACAGGCCTCTGGCTCTGCTTTCCCCACGCCTTCCTCACGAAGCCTCATCGTTTCTGGCTTTTGATTTAAAGTGAGAGACGTGGGACTCTTCCTTTCACTTGAACACTTAGAGGCTATCGCAGGGTTATCAATTGGCCTAACTTCAATATTGTCGCGTCTCAGGGAACAGGGAGGCCCGAGGAGAGGGAGAGAGGGGGGAACGGCTGGTCTTTGGCGCAGTCGGAACACACACGATGTATCGATTGTTTGCTGTCTTACGTGGGTGTGGTCTGTGGCGCCCCAAACCAATGACAATAGTCACATCTAAGACCACTGATCACAGATCACCATAACAAATGTAACGATAGTGGAAAAGTTGGAAATACCGTGAGATCTACCAAAATGTAACCCAGAGTGAGCAAATGTTGTGGGGAAAATGGTGCCAGTAGACTTGCCCAACACAGGGTTGCCACAGACCTGCAATTTTTAAAAAATGCAGCATCTGCAAAGCGTGCAACAAAAGGAGATCTCCCTGTGCTTGTGAAGTTCTCTGGACAAGGCTTCAGACTCAGCACAGCCCCCGTAGTCGGGGGTCTGCCCCGCCACAGGACACTCACCCGAGTTTGCTGAGGGCCCTGGGTGCACCCTGGGCGCTGAGGGCTACGTGAAGAGTGTAGAGTGGGCCCCCTGTCGTCCCCCGGCTGCCCTCCTCCGCTGCGCT
>NW_021146460.1:0-17007 GCF_002837175.3 Physeter macrocephalus
GGCACGACTGGGGGAGGGGTCTCCTGGGGGGTGGGGGGGACAGAGTCAGCGAGTGACCCCACCCCGACCCCATCACCCCCTTCTTCCCTAACACACACCTTGGGCTGCTCCCCCTGCACCTGAGAATCCTCTTCCTCCCCCTCCTCCCCCTCCTCCTCCTCCTCTGTCTCCTCTTCTTCCTCGTCCTCCTCCTCTGTGGGCTGTGAGGGCACCGGGGGCTGCTCCTCCTTGGGCTCCGTCAAGTCGGGTGCAGAAGGCGACGGCGGGTCGGTGGGCAGCACCTGGCAGACGTGTGGCGCGGTCGGTGCTGTGGACTCGGGAGTCCACCTCCCACCCCCAGGGCTTGGGTCCAGGCCTCTTGTCTCTAGCCCTTCCCGGGAGCCTGGCGGGAGGGAGGGACAGACAGCCGGGGGCGGGGCAGCATCTGTGGAGGGGGTGGGGCTGCCCAGCTGGCCAGGGTGGCCCAGCGCCAGAAACAGAGGCAGTTCCTTCGTGAGGCATCGAGGAGCGGGGCGAGGGGGGGGCAGGACCACATCCCTTCCCCTCCCCCCACTGACCTCGGACCGGTACTTGTCCCGGATGGCAGCCCAGATGCGGTCAGAGAAGGAAGCGGCATCTGTCTGCGTGTCTCCCCCGAGGAGGGTCTGTGTGCGTTATGTTGGGGTGGTGTCAGGAGCAGGACCTCCACGTGCCCCCCTGCACCCCAGGCACTCTCGGAGGGGGGCGGGGGGGCCCTCAGGCCGTGGTGCCAGGCACAGCACGCCCTGACCTCCCATGGCCAGGCCGGGGCCAGGCTGGGTGAGGCGCGGCGGCCAGAAGGGGGCAGCACAGGCCTGTGGGAAAGGAGGGGGGCCAGAGAGGTGTCGGGTGGGGACTGGAGAGACCAGGGAGGGAAACTGAGAGGCAGGGGCACCAGAGGTGCCCAGGCTCTCTGAGATAGAGGCAGAGGGGCAGGGGGGCGCAGTGGGGACCAGCAGGGCAGCGATGGACGGGGGACCGAACCAGCAAAGACAAAGAGCTACAGGCCCAGCCGTGAGGAAGGTGCATCAGGTACGTGCGCTTGGCGGAGCAGGTGGGGCACGCGTATGCGGAACCTGGCTCCGTCCCGATCAGACACCCCTGGGCGCCTGCGTGACCCCACCAGGTCCCAAAGGGCAGGGAGAAGCGGCCCTGGGAGGCTGGCTGCCCTCCTGCTCACTCACGAGGCCTGGCCGCATCAGCCACGGTGGGCACCCCGGCAGCCCTGGCCTGGGGCCAGCCGGGAGCCGTCCATGGGAGTAGCCCACGGCCAGCCTGTCTTGGGCCCCCGGGCCCTGAGGTCACCCTGGGGCAACCCCCTCCAGGAGTCCCAAGTGAAGGGGCCGGTTGGGTACCTGGGCTTCCCCTTCTGATAATGCCCCGTCCCCATCTGTGTCCAGCTCCGGGTGGGTCTGCAGCTCGGCCACGGAGACCCTGCAGGGGCACAGGCAGAAGCCAATGGAGGGGTGAGCCCAACTGGCTGCTGGCCAGCTGCCTGCCTCCCCCTGCCAGGGCCCACCCTCTGAGAACTTGCTTCAGGACCTTGGGGCAGGGAGGGGAGAGCAGCAGGAAGCTGAGAGAAGATGAAGTCTGGGCTTCGGCCCCCTCTGGCCCCCACCCTCCAGGAGAAGCAGCCACCCAGTCCCCGCCCTCCCACCCCCTGCTGAGGCTCCACAACCCTGAGGGGCTCAAGGGAGGGAAGGACATGGGGTGGGACTAGGAGATACCTGGACAACCCTGTGTCCCCCAAGACCCAGCTTCCACTTCCTTCCACCCTTAGAGCCCAACACATCGAATCTGCCCTTGGCCTGGCGCCCTCCCCCCAGCCAAGCCCCAATACCCACAATGGCCCAGGCAACACATCCTGTCCCTCCACCTGCACCATCGCCAACCAGGGTGCAGACTGCCCCTGCCCATTCTGCCCCCTTGGTCCCTCCGAAGTCCCATGCCTCCCACCAGGGGGCTGCCCAGCCTCCTCGTTCCCGACAGCCCACCCTCCACCGAGCCCTTTGCCTGGGGTCAGCAGGCAAGTTCAGGGGCGCAGGGGGGATTCTGACTTTCACCAAAGTGTCCCAGGCCACAGAGTAGGCTTGTGAAAAGTAATGGGATCCCTAGGCCCTTTGCCCAGCTCCTTGAGGCGGTGGTTTCCCTCATCTCCTCCTCCGGGGTTGCTCTAGACCCATCTTCTACAGGAGCAAGCAGAGGCTCCTTTAGAGAGGGCCTGGGACCAGCTCGGGCCCTGGGGGCCCCAGGGCGAGGAGGTGGGCTCTGTCTGGTTTCTAAAGGCGGGGAGACGGAGGAGGGAGCCCAGGGCAGGCAGCGCCGCACACTCACGCCCCGTCCATGTCATCGTCCAGCTCCTGGAAGGCACTGGTCGCCAGCTCCTGCTCCCGCCGGGCCTTGGAGGCGGCCAGCTGCTCTGTGGAGGGACCAGCTCCATCATCCTCTGCACCGCCTACAGCTCCCGCCACCCCAAAATCTGCCCTCCCCAATGCCCCAGGGGGGCCGCTGAATGCCCAGCCCTCCACTGGGTGCTGGGGCCCTGAGTCAGGCCGCTATGGGGGTGGGAGCAAGGAGGTGACAAGGGCTGGCCAGTGCAGGGGCACGGGGGCCAAGGAGGTAGCAAGTGCCAGATTGGGGGGAGACCCTGAGGGGTCTGCAGATGGTCTGAACGATCAGTGGCTGTGAGGGGCAGGCGGGGGACCACGCATTAGGTTTGCCATGTCCGGGAGGCCCCCACGGGAAGAGGCCAAGCAGGAAGAAGGTCAGGGGACGGAGACTGGGGTGGGGGGGCAGCCAGGCGAGGGAGATGTCCTGGGGGCCCAGGGGAGTGTCTCGGGAGGGGGAGAGGCCACCTGCACGGAAAAGGGGAACAGGGAGTGGCCAGTGGCCGCAGGGCCTCAGCCCCATATCTGCTCTGACGGTCCCTCGTCTGCCTGTCTCATCACTAGCCAGCTCAGGTGGGGTTCAGGAAAGCAGCCACAAGGGCAGCTCCATTATGAAGCTCAGCCCTCTGCATCAGGACAAGTGGCCTGTGTCCCAGGAGACTCCACAAGACCCCAGCAGACTCAGCCGACACCGTCCTCACAGATGAGGGCCTGAGGCTCAGGTGGATGAAGGGACCTGCCCATGGTCACCCAGCGGCGAGGGACAGAGCCAGGGGCCCAAGCCGGGCCGTCTGCCTCCAGAGCCCATGCTGATCCCCACCACCCTCGGGGAATCTGGGTCAAACCCTGGCATGTCACCCTTGAACCGGAGTCAGCAACTCCATGCTGAGAACCTGGGCTAAGGGAAACGGGGCACAAGTAGGCCCAGCCTTGTGTGAAAGGACGCTCGCCGTGGTGCAAAACAGTAGAAACAGAAGCAAAGAGAAGACAAGAGTGAATTCACTTTCTTTTCTTTTAACAGTAGAAACAGAAGCAAAGAGAAGACAAGAGTGAATTCACTTTCTTTTCTTTTTTTTTTTTGGCCGCTCTGTGGCATGAGGGATCTTAGTTCCCCAGCCAGGGATCGAACCCACGACCCCCTACAGTGGAAGCGCAGTTTTAACCACTGGACCACCAGGGAAGTCCCTGAATTCACTTTCTAACACACGGCCCAGCAAGAAAACGCCAGGAACCTGGCACCAAAGATGAATGATAAGAAAACACCGGCAACTTCAGTCACAAGGGGCCAAAGCCCTAATACACAACAGGCGTTTACAAACGATGAAGACCAGCACTGAGAACCTGACAGAAAAAAATGGCACCTGGATTAAATAAAT
This sequence comes from Physeter macrocephalus, assembly GCF_002837175.3. Classification (NCBI taxonomy): domain Eukaryota; kingdom Metazoa; phylum Chordata; class Mammalia; order Artiodactyla; family Physeteridae; genus Physeter; species Physeter macrocephalus. The sequence continues at coordinate 3,782 of NW_021146460.1, forward strand.
CCTGCCAGGGTCATCCACCGGAATAGACACAACTGTTAAACGGAAGTAGGGTCCAGGCACAAGGCTACAATGTGGATGACCCTTGACAACACGATGTTCAGGGAAAGAAGTGAGTCACAAAGGCCACACACTGCCTGGTTTTGTTCATATGAAACATCCAGAACTGGCAAATCCATAGAAACAGAAAGCAGATGAGTAGTTGCCAGGGGCTGGGAGGCGGGGGGATGGGGAGGGGCTGCTTCATGGGCATGGGATTCCCTTTTGGGGTGATGGGAATGTTCTGGAACTAGATAGCAGAGATGGTCGCACATTGTGCATGTACTTGATGCCACTGAACTGTACTCTTCAAATTGGTTGAAATGGTAAATTGTACATTTTGTGGATTTTACCACAATAAAAAAAAAGTGAAGAGTCAGGGTGAAAAAAAAGGAAATGAGGTACATACACATAGACACAGCACAACACCCATACACCATGTAGACCACTGCTGTCCAACAGAACTTTCTACAAAGATGGACATGATCCTCATCTGCTGGCCAAAACGACAGCCACCAGCTACACGTGGCCATTGAGCACGTGAAGTGTGGCTTTGGGGTCGACACCCAGAGTTACTACCCTCTGAAGAATTGCATCTCTGCCTGGGATGGCCAAGAAAGGTCTGGAAGGTTTCATGCCTCCTGGTAGAGGTTAACCTGGAGGAAAACTCTCTCCCTTTCTACTTTACTACTTTCAGGATTGTTACCCCCAAAAATCTTTTTAACAGAGAATATGGAAGTCAGGTGGAATATTTTAAATCACATGGAAACTAGGAAGAAATAGAGCAGGGAACTCCCAGCCTTGCTTTCAAGGCCCCCAGTCACATCCCACGTCTCTCACACACACTCACACACCCCGCCTCCGATGATCTGGCCTTGGAACTCATACCACCCTTAAAAGTCCGACCTGGGTGACCCCATGTTGTGCCTGGCCCTTGACAGGTCTGACTTGGTCACCAGCTACTCACTCTAAAACCCAAGAGGGCAGAGAATAATAGAAGCAATAAGACCCCAGCAAAGGAGGGTAATTCCAACCCTCAACTTTACCTTTCCAGCAAACAACCTGACCTGCTTACAATACCCCTCCTCCATTTCCCTGTGGGCAACTACCCACCTGACACTCAGGCCTGACCAATCAGAACCTGTGCTGCACCTCCTGGCTCCAGGGATTGGTTCATGGGCAGCCACGTGACCTGGGACAAGCCAACAGGAGCTTGCCCTGGAATCTGTGTTGGGACTTGTGGGAAAGTGATATTCCCTACTCACTGGGACTGCTGAGCCAGAAGGAAATAAACTAGTGTTGCCTGTGGTTGTGCTGGCACAGGAGGGCAGAGCCTGCCTGGGAAGGAAGCCCAGAGAAGGAGGCAGAGCCCAGAGGTGGAGGGAGGACTCCTGCCATCCAGGGAGCCTAGGGTCCCACTGGGCCTAAAGCTTCCACTTTTTACGAAGTGGGTTCAAGTTGGGTTTTTGTCACATGTGATCAGAAGGGCTGATCTCATGAAGGAAGTTGGAAAGTCTTTGTGGAGGCAGCGCCACCTGAGGACTTGGGGCACAGTGGGACAGACTCATTGATCTGCTGCTCCCATTTCAAGGTGAGCAGGGCTGCAGGACGGGGCCTCATGTGTCACTGCTGAGCGCTGGGCCTAGACCTAGAGCCCACTAGACACCTCTGTACAGACACCTCTGTATTTGCAGTGGAAATGGCTGGAGCAGAACCCTGGGAGCAATAAAGGGCAGCAGTTTCAGGGGAAAGGCAATCAGACCAATGTGGTGAGTACACAGGGTGCAGGGCAGGGAAAAGTACTCGACTTCTTGATGCAGGGGGCATCGTAACCAGGCAGTGGTGGCCCAAATGCTGTCCCATCCAAGGCACCGGGGAGCCGGGAAAACTGCTGGGCAGAAGAATGGCTTGGCCTGATGGAGGGAGGCCACCAGGAGGCCAGGGCAATGCTGGGCCCTGAGCCAGGCGGAACAGGCAGATGACTCAAGCCTGCAGTTAAGGGACAGGGTCTGCAATCAGAGAGATTTGGGCATCAACCTAGCTGGGCAAGGCCTCAGCTTCCTCATCTGTGAAACAGGGCTACGTCTGGGTGCAGTTCATAGGGAAGGGAGGCAGGAGCGACACGATGATCCTTATGAAACAAGCACTGGGTGCTCTGGTCCAGCTATCATCAGTGTGGGAGAGAATATCAGTGTCTTTATCAGGGGTCAGAAAACTTTACTGTAAAGAGCCTGATGCTAAATATTTTAGGTTTGGCAACCCATAAGGTCTCTGTTGGCAACCACTCGGCTCTGTAGCTGTATCACAAAAGCAGCTGATGCTATGTAAATAAAGGGGAGAGTCTCCTCTCACTCCCCCACATGGCCTCCTTACTGCTCCTTAAAAACTAGACAAGATGCTGCCTCAGAACCTTTGCACCTGTTCCCTCTGTGGTCAGAGGGCTTTCTCTGTCTTGTTCAATCCTGTATTGCTGGCACCTGGGGTGTACCTGGCACATGACAGGTACACAGCAAATGCTTGTTAGATGAATGACTGAATTACTGATTACGAGAGATGAGAGCAGAGATAGGAAAGGAAGGGAGAACGCAGCAGATGCTCAAAGAGATGGATGAGATCACAGAATGGCCTCAGAGAGAAGACTGCCAGTTCCTGGTCACCAGCCCGGTGACCAGCTGGAGCCACACCTCCAAATCCTCCCAGCAATGCTTGGTCTTTTAACCAGCCGGGAACGGGTTTCTGTCCCTCCTCTCCCTTCTATCCTCCTTCCACCATGTGCCCCTACACAGAGCAGACTGAGAACAAATGCCAAGCCTTCAGATTTCCCATAACGGCAGCACAATCTACCAACAGTAAGGAAATGCTGGACAAAACATAAGAAAATCATCTTAAAACCAACCAAAACAGTAGGCGTTTCCAGGACCAAGAGGAAATCAAGAAGGTAAGAGAAAATGGAAGCCGCTTTCGCCCTAAGGGATTTTGCCAATCCTGGCAAATGTGGATGTCCATTTTGATAACTTGTGAGGGAAGAGAAATGAAAATCAAAGTCCAAGGTGACCCCCCCCAGCATAACTGTGACCCCACGGGGCTCCCCTCAGGGATAAGCTGGGCCAGAAATTACCCAGCCTATGCTCAGACCTCGGCTCACACCGCCTGAGAGACTGGAAGAATCTCCAGCATTGAATTTGGATTCAAGGGATCCCTGAATGGTAGTACTCAGAGATGGCAGAAAGAAAAGCCCCTCCTCTCTAGAGAAGGACCTCTCATCCTAGACTGCAAGTTACTCCTATTAATGACCTTTAAACACAGTGACCAACATACAGTCAAAGATAACTGGGCACGCGGGGAACTAAAATGCCATGATTTTAAAAATCAGCAAAACCACAGATGAGAGATAACAAGCAAGAGGCTCCTGGGCCCAGACTCTTCCCAGCCAGGAGCCAAGGGCAAGTCACAGCCACCCCGGGACATAGTGATGTACCTTCCCACAGCTTCCGGTGCTGGTCCTTGGCCTCCTTCTCTGGCTTCTCAGCTTCTTCCTTCAGTGTCCGCAGCAACTCCACCTGGTCCTCCAGTGACTTCTTTCCAGCCTGCAGCTCAATGAGCTTTTTCTGGGGAGGCAGAAGACAGGGGCCAGCTCTCTTCCTGTTCCACCCTCTTCCTCACAGACTGCCATCTCCCTGCCTCTATTCCACAGGGTGGCCACAGGATCTTTTCAAAATACACACCCCTCTCTGGGTCTCCCCCTTGCTGTGGTTCCCTGCAGCCCACTGGAGAGAAACCCAAAGACGTCAATGTAGCCCCCGAGGCCCTGCATGACCAGGCCCCTGCCCACTTCTCCAGCCCCATCCACCCCATTGCTATCTTAAACTGTAAGATCCAACTGCCCTGACAACATTCAGAGGCCCATTCTCTGCCTCCAGTTCTTCACACATGCTTTCCTTCTGTCTGGAACACTCTGCCTGGCTAACTCTGAATTACCCAACAGATTTCAGTTTAGATGGAGGCCTCCTCCTCCAGAAAGTCTTCCCTGCTTCCTACCCCCAAGACAGGTTCAGGGAACAGAGGGACCGGGCAAGAGTCTTCTCTATGCCTTACAGCCCCGAACATCCCTTCTCCCCTCAGCCCTGGCTATCACTTTGTCTGTGTGTCCCTCCCACTAGTTGATGCACTCTTGAGGCAGTTCCACATCTAGTTCCACGTTTGCTTCTAGTCATGATGCATGAGCCCAGTGCAGTCTGGGCTTCTGTGGCTATTTCAAACAGGAATGTGTGTGCTGGGTGGACTCCAGCCTAGGGATGGGGGTCCCAAGCCGTAGGGTCTTAGCCCAAGCCCGCACGGGATCACTTTCCCCCCAAGACCTCAGCCTGGTCTGCTGCCAGCATCCTCCCACCTGCCCAGGAGGGCAAAGATCACCTGGAGCCAACCTCACCATGCAGCTCCCCCAGTATCCCCTAAACTCAGGAAGTATCTCACTGGCCCTGAATTCACTGCCCCATGAATTCGGGAGGTACCTCACTAGCCAGGCCACGGGGGTGAGAGAGAAAAACCTGGAAGCTGCCCAGGGCAGAGAAACGGAGCTGGAGCCCTTACTCAGTGGGTTGGGCAAGAGCCCCGGAGTGTTGAGGACTCTGGCCCATCAAACAGCAAAGGGGGTGGCAGACAGGGGAGGGAGAGACACACCCCTGGGGGTACACCCTCTTCTGGCCCCCCCAGCACCCGCCCTATTGAACTAACCTGACTGCGACCGACTGACCCCCATCTCGAGTCCTCCCCCAGACTGCGAAGCCATGCAGCCGTTAGCCCTAACTTACAGAGGAGAGAACCCCGGGACTGGGATGCAGAGGTGTCCCTCCTGTCCTAGCGGCAGCAGAGCTCCTCCGAGCCCACTTCAGTCTGCACCCAAGGCCCAGGTCGATGCCTGTACTGGCTGCCGCCCACTTGGTACCCGCTTACGCGACAACTAAACGCCAAGTGGACAAACGAGTGAATCAAAGGCGCAGAGAGACAGTAACTGGCCCCAGGACACCACGAGTCGGGAGCAGACGTCTACCCCAGCCGGCCTCCTCAGCCCATACCTCCAGGTTGTCCTGGGTCAGCCCCACCGGGCCCCTCACCTGCTTCTCCTCTCGGGCCTTCTTCCAGTCCTCAATTAGGATCTTTTTCAGGCGGAACCCCTCGCGGGTCACCTCCGCCATCTGCTGTAGAGTCTCTCTCTCCTTACGGCCCTTCTCTCTGGGGGAAGGGGACACCAGGCACGATGGGGTCGGGGGCACTTAGCATCCACCAGGTCTGCTTCTTCCAAAAGGGTTCAACCCCCATGCCTTCACACCCCCTATGTGGGCAAAGACAGGAGAGCAAACCCTCCTCCCCCCCACCTCCCCAGGCTCTCTTGGCCTCAGAGTCCCTCATCCCTATCCTTGCGGGGAAGGACAATGGGCAGGGTTCGTCCACCCTCAGGGTCAGGGGAGGGACTGGAGGGTGCTGGGATGTGGGGCTGGAAGGTGGCTCCCAAGAGAGGAAGGAGAGAAAAGCACAGAAGTCACAGACCCCCAGACACAAAGGGCAATCTGGCCGGTTAGCACTGTTCTGCTTATCCACTCTATTTAAAAGATCTTCCATCAAAAGAGTTTACATAAGTATTGGGACTCTCAGCTTCTTTGAAAAGCAAATCCAGCCCTGCCACCTGCCCTCAACTCACAGGAGTGGAGGGCAGCTGTGCCTTTAGATGTCACAGTCCCACCACTCCCTACTGCCTTGTACTCAGCCTGCTTGTGCTGTTTAGATTACCTACCTGTGGGCATTTCAGTTCTCAGGTCCTGCTGCAGAGCATAGCAGTTAAAAGCATGCAGTCTCAAGTTAGACCGACCTGGGTTCGAGTCTCGGCTCTGCTATCTCCTAGCTATGTGACCCTGAGGAAGTCATTCTCCTTTCTAAGCTCGAGCTTCCTCATCTGTTGTTAGGCAAACTGCACCTGCTTCCAGGCCAAAGAGGAAATTGCCGATGGAGCATTCACACGGCACCTGGCACGGGGTGAGCACTCAGTACACAAAAACAGAAAAGAGAGGGAACCTGATTCACCCAGTGGGGCAAGGCAAGGTCTGGAGGAGGGGGGGATGGGGGGTGTCACCTACGTACTTGCAGGTGTTCTCGCAGACGATCCCGCTGTTGTATTCGTCCGTCCCGTCGCAGCAGTCTGAGGGCAGAGGTGTGGGCACCATCGGACCCGGCGGTGCCTCTTCCCTCCCTCCACCCAGCACCCTGTTCCCAACCCCAGGGTGATCTCATTCACCACAAACTCCATCGTTGACCCATCTGGAGGAGATGTACAGGGGTTTGTAGCCAGTGTTGGTGCAGTGGAAGCTGCCGTTGGGACAGGCGGCTGTGCCTGGGGGGAAGAAGGGAGGGAGGGTTTGTGGAGTGTGCTCAGAATCCAGAGTGTCACACCCACAGAAGGAACAAGGAATGTGAGAGTAACTGATCCCAAGTAAGAGGAGGAAAGACAACTGCACGCTCGGGGCCTGAAAGAAAACTCTCCAGTGCTCCCTCCTGCCACTCCTCCCTGAGGCCCTCAGAAGAGGGCCCTGCCAACCCCCTCCCCCTCCCCCTCCGGGCTCCCACAGCACCTCCCCCTCTCCTCACCAAACCACTGACCACTCGCCTCTGTGCCCGCTTCCCCCCCACTCAACAGGGAGCTCTCTGAGGACAGGACTGGGTCTGTTTTGGTCACCGCACAGGACCTGGCACTCACCAGCTGCTCAATAAATGCATGATGAGTGAAAGAATGAAGAAAAAGCTCACCTGGTTCATCTGAGCCATCCTTGCAGTCACAGTAATCGTCATTGACCTGATCAAAAGGGACACTGGCAGAGCCATCCAGGCAAGTGAAAGGCTTGGACTCATCGTAGAAGTGATGGTCTGGGGAGGGGGGCAAGGGGCTCAGCCCGGGGCAGGAAGAGGCCCTTTCCACCCAACGGCTCCTCTCCTCCCACACACCAGTTGAGCACTGCCACCTTCCCTGCCCAGAGACCAGAACACTGAAACCGAAGGCTATTAAGTGCCTCTCCCAGGAGCCTCCCACACCCCACCCCCACCTCTGACCACCTCCAGTGGCCGACTCACTGGTGAGGGAGACGCCCCGAGGTCGCTTGACCTCCACGGCCCAACACATGGGCAGCAGCAGCAGCACTAATAACATCTCGCTGGAGCCTCGGAGGCCGGAAACGGGTTCTGTCAGAGGAAGGAGGCTGCTGGGAGGTGCGCTGTGCCCTCGCGCTGCAGCAAGAAAGGGGCGGCAGGTCAGTGGGAGAGGGCTACTTCCAGCCGAAGGAAGGCACCTCTCCCTCCAGCCAACTGGATTCCTCCATCGCTTCCGGGCAATGAGGGCTCACTTTGCTTCCCATACTGGGGGCGGGGGGGGTGTCTCCCCAATCCTGCCCAGTGGAGGGGAATCTCACTTGGCCCAAATCAACGGTGGGGGATCTCCAAACCTCCGCTCCCCATGAGTAGGGGGTGGTTAGCTATCCAATTCCCGCCTTCGACTGACCCCAAGAGGAAATTGGGGTGCCCTCCCGCCCACTAGTTCACCACCTGCACGAGACTGGGGCAAAGGTCAATAGCCACCGCGCCCCCCGACCCAGCAGTCAACTGCTCCTCCGGCAAAAAGAAAGCGGAAATGTGTGGAAGCATCACTTCCGGCATCACGCTGCGCTCCCTGAACGGCCGTTCGTGGCCGCCATGTTGCGAGTGGCAAGTGGCGGGGCCGGAACCGAGGCGGCCATCTTGGATAGGACTGTGAAGCCTTAAAGGGAATAGTTCTGAAGGTTAGCGCTTAATGGCGGCGTAAGGTGCCTCCATCTTGGGAGTGTCGGGTTCTGCAGCCGGAACAGAAAATTCCTGAAAAATGCCCGCGAACCGCCTCGGCGGGGTTAGGGTGGAGGGGTGGGGATGAGCACGTGACTCCAAAGTACCCTCCCCCATTTTTCTGCGGAGCTGGTCCGCTCTGTCCCCTATTGGGACCGCCCCTCAGCTCAGCGTCAGCCAATGAGAGCCGTAGATTGGAACGCAGGCGATTTCCTTGGGAGCGCTGTAGGGAGGCGGGGAAGGTTACCTAGCAACCGGAGATGCTGCGAGGCCCCGCCAAGCGGTAGACAAGTGCATTCCCAGAGCCTAAGGAACAGGAGCTGACGGATCCCAGACAGAGGCAATTCCTAGTGGATCCCCTAACCCCCAGGGATCCTTGGCCTCAACCCAATCATGACGTCTCCCCTGTGCTGGGCGGCCTCCGCCAACTCCATGTCTTCTCAGGACCAGATTTCAGCTCCCTCCAAAGTCAAGGGCAGTCAGGCTCAGATCAAGCCCTACCACCCTCGAGGCAAGGGCTCAGTGCAGGCCTGGCACTCACTCCATTCCAAGGCGGCACCTTTCCACGCCAGCGAGGGGAAGTCCGCTGTGCACACGCAGGTGGCTGAGTTACAAAGGAAGATACAACTGTTAGGTAAGATGGCTCCAGAGGGCACAGAAGGGTCAAGAGTCAACAGTCCTCTGACCTGGCAGGATCGTTTCACTGGCGTTCATCCAGTGGCCAGTTTCTGGAGGCAAAAACTCATACTGCTTCATGGTTTTCCTCATCTTTCTTGTAAAACTTTTCCTGAGCTCAGAACTGACTGGATTGCATTTCATACTTTTATGTAATTTCAACTCTTCTATCATGCATGGAGTGGTAAAGAATATAGATTTCTAGAGCTGGATTTTCTGGGTTCAAATCCTGGCTCTACATATACTAATTGTTTGACATTCAGGGACTAAGAGTAATCTGATTGCTCTCAGTTTGTCCAACCATGAAATGGGGATAGTAACAGTACAACCTCATAGGTAGTTGAAATGTGTAAGGTGCTTAGAACAGTGCCTAGCACACAGTAACACTATAAAGTGTGAACCAGTAGTTCTCAATGGAATAGGGCTATTTTGCAATGTCTGGAGACATTTTGGTTTGTCACATTGCTGGGAGGGGTGAGTTACTAGCATCTAGTGGGTAGAGGCCAGGGATGCTGCTCTGACAATGCACAGGACAACTCACCACAGCAAATAATTATCCATCCCAAATGTCAGTTGTGCCAGGGTTGGGAAATCCTGGTATAAACCATTATTGTTTTATTATTAGGAGATAATTTTGCATAGTGGTTGAAGGTATGGGCTGGGGAGTCCAACTGTTTGTGACCCTGAACAATCTAATAAGCCTGAGTCTTCTCATGCATAAAATGGGTATAAGGGCTTCCCTGGTGGCGCAGTGGTTGCGCGTCTGCCTGCCGATGCAGGGGAACCGGGTTCGCGCCCCGGTCTGGGAGGATCCCACATGCCGCGGAACGGCTGGGCCCGTGAGCCATGGCCGCTGAGCCTGCGCGTCCAGAGCCTGTGCTCCGCAACGGGAGAGGCCACAACAGTGTGAGGCCCGCGTACCACAAAAAAAAAAAAAAAAAAAATGGGTATAATATGTATATGGATATGTACCTATTGGCACACGCTATTTGATACCTAGAAAATTATTAGTCCAGGGCTTCCCTGGTGGTGCAGTGGTTGAGAGTCTGCCTGCCGATGCAGGGGTCATGGGTTCGTGCCCCGGTCCGGGAAGATCCCACATGCCGCGGAGCGGCTGGGCCCGTGAGCCATGGCCGCTGAGAAAAGAAAACTATTAGTCCAGCATCCAACACATAACAAATGCTCAAAGTGAAATATTGTTACAATGTTAGGTTGACAATTACTAAAAGATCTTCCCTCTGGGAAGTACCCCCTTCCCATGATGCTCTGCTTCTGCCTGCCCACCTCACATGACCCCAGAGGGTGACCGGAAGGCCTTTTATGAGAGCACCCAGTGGAGCATCAAAAAGAATCAGGAGACCATCAACCAGCTCCATGAGGAGACCAGGGCGCTGCAATTACAGTTGACAGACCTGCTCCAGGTGAGGTTGAAGAGGTTCCAGGGTGCGAGAGCAGCATCCCCAGGGGCAGAGCACCACCTCAAGTAGAAGTGGCCTGAATCAGTAGTGTGACTGGGCTCTTCTCTCTGCAGGGAGATGAGAAAGTGATCCAGGCAGTGATTCGGGAATGGAAATCAGAGAAGCCATACCTGAAGAACAGGACAGGCCAGGTTTGCCCCACTCCCATTCCACTGACCATCTCCCTTCATTTCCAGCCTGGGTCCCCACCCGACTGGCCTCCCTGCCCACTATCTCGCCTCTCCAATCCCTTCTCCACACCTGGCGTCACTCATTTATTTCTAAATCTTTATCACGCACCTACCATGTGCCTGGCATGGTTTTAGGTGTTGGTCACCGTGAGGTGAAAAAAACAGACCCCACTCCCCAAAATCTCATATCTTGGTGGAGAAAGCAGACTCCCCCCACCCAAAAAAAAACAACAATAACAACAACAAATATAGAAACAAAGTAATTCCCAGTGGTGACAAGAGAAACAAATAAAATAAAACAGACTGACTTACTAGAGATGGATGGGGGCAGGGGTTTGCCTTTTAGACTGCAGGATGGGGGTCTTTGCTTTCTCTAAGAAGGTGATATTTGAGCTGAGAGTGGGACAGGCAGGTAATGATCTGGGGAAAAGCATTCCAGGCAGATGGAATAGGAAGTGCAAAGTCCCTAGTGTAGGAACAAAAGTAGAGTGTTGGAGACACAAAGGAGGTAAGTGTGGCGGGATGGTGAGGGGGGATCTGTAGGAGGTGAGGTCAGGGAGGTCAGCAGGGACAGAACTTTGCAGCAGCCTTCACTGCAAGAGTGCAGATTTTATACTAAGCATCAGAGAAATGGAAGATGGGCTGTTAGGAGGCAGGAATAGAAGCCAGGAGGAGGTCAGCCGGGTGAAAGATGGTGTTGGCTGCACTAGGACAAAAGGGGTAGAAATAGGAAGAAAGAGATCTCTCTGGAGGAACCTTTGAAATAGAACAGAGAATTGCTAACAAACTGGATGCGGGTGGGAGAGAAAAAGAGAAGGTGAGGATGACATCAAGGTTTGGGACTTGAGCACCTGGAAGGGTGGAGCTGCCATGAGCTGAGATGGGGAAGATTCGAGAAGGGCAGGTTTGGGGAAAGATCAAGGACATAGTTTTGGACCCGATGGTTTTCAGCTGCCTGTGGAAACATCTGGAAGGCAGTGTAGATATGGATATACGAGCCTGCAGTTCAGGAGGGAGGCTAAATTGGGGTGTCTTCAGTGTATATGTGACTTTGAAACCCTGAGACTGGATAGGATCACCAAGGGGGTAAGGTTGGTCAGAGGAGAGAAGAGCCTCTTCAAAGGCAAAGGAGATGGAGAAGGGGCAGCCAGGGAGGTGGGTGGAAAACCAAGGAGTGGGGGTCCTGGAAGCCACAAAAAAAAGAATCTGCAGGAAGAGGGGGATCAACCAGGTCAGACGCTACTAAGAGTCAGGGGAGATGAGAACCAAGATATAGGAGAAGGGGGACTTCCCTGGTGGTGCAGTGGTTATGAATCCGCCTGCCAATGCAGGGGACACGGGTTCAATCCCTAGTCCAGGAAGATCGCACATGCCACGGAGCAACTAAGTCCACGAGCCACAACTACTGAGCCCGCGCACCACAACTACTGAAGCCCGCGTGCCTAGAGCACATGCTCCATAGCAAGAGAAGCCACCGCAATGAGAAGGCCGCGCACCGCAACAAAGACCCAACACAGCTAAAAAATAAATAAAATTAAAAAAAAAAAAAAAAGATATAGGAGAAGGAAGGAAGGACTAGGTGAGGGGTTCAGGCCCCCGCTCTTGCTCCCCTCCCTCAGCAGGCCCTGGAGCACCTGGACCACCGGCTGAGTGAGAAGGTGAAGCAGCTGAATGCTCTTCGGTACCAGCTGGGGCTGCGACAGAAGTGGCTGGAGGAGCTCCAGCTGCAGCACAGTCTGCGTGAGCTGGAGATGGCAGAGGCGAAAGATAGCAACACAGAGGTGGCCAAGGTGGGGCCAGTGAGGTCTGCAGAGGCCTTGATCCTGGGGGAGGAATTGAGGGGGGAAGGGACCCAGCCCAGCCTTGCTTCTCTCTAGACCATGCGGAACCTGGAGAACCGCCTGGAGAAGGCCCGGATGAAGGTGCAGGAGGCCGAACACATCACCAATGTGTACCTGCAGCTCAAGGCCTATCTACAGGTAAGGACCAGGGCGACTGGGGGTGGGAGGTGGCAAATGGGAGGGCCAGCCTTGTTAGGGACAGCGGTCACAGGCCTGCCTCATCCCTCACGCCCCAGGAGGAGAGCCTTCGCTTGGAGAACCGGCTGGACTTCATGGAGGCTGAGGTGGTGAGAACGAAACACCAGCTGGAGAAACTGAACCTAGTGAATCAGGAGGCGCTTAATGCGAGGAACATCGCCAAGGTGCCAGCCCGTCGGGTCCTGGGGGCGGGGAGGTCCTGCTCCCCGACCCCCGATGCCGCCATGGTCTTCTGTTCTGGCTCCAGCATCTGAACCTCAGCTGTCCCGGAACCCGTCCCATCTCTCTCCCAAGACCCCACAGCCTGACCCAGCGGCTCTGGCCCAGAGCCCGGATAGGTGCCCCTGTCCCCCTTTCCCACCCTCTAGAACCAGCTGCAGCATCTGGAAGAGACAGTGTTCCGAGAGCGCAAAAAGCGCGAACGCTACCTAACAGAGTGCAAGAAGCGCGCGGAGGAGAGGAAACTGCAGAACGAACGCATGGAGCGCAAGGTGGGCGCACCAGGGGTACGGGGCTGCGACCACCCCAGCCTGCTCCTGCTTAGATGCGGCCCTGCTGGGTCTGGGCCACTACGTTGGCCTAGGCCCAGGCCCTAGGCCCTTTAGCAGTTCTGACATTTCTCCTGACTCCGCCTCCATCTCCACTAGATGCCAGGGCTCCTCTCACATCCCTGACTCCGCCCTGCAGCCCTCCCCTGACTCTCAGGTCGATCCTCATCCTTCCCCACAAAACTTGCCTGTGTCGGAAATTTGCTCCTGCCTCTAACCCGCCCCTTATCCGACAGGCCCCGCCCCCGCACTCTGGACCCCGTCCCTCTGCGCTGCTTCTGAGGCCTCCCTTTCTCGACCAAGGCCCTGTCAAGCACTCCTGACCCCTGCCTGGGTGCCCTTACCCACGCCTGGGCCCCACCCCCTCCCTTACCCCCTCCCTTACCCCCGTGCGGGTGCTTCCCCCACCCCCCCGGCCCC
>NW_021146460.1:17484-25000 GCF_002837175.3 Physeter macrocephalus
CTCCCTTACCCCCGTGCGGATACTTCCCCAACCCCCGCGGCCTCTGCCCTAAGCCCTTGTCTGCGAGCTGACCCCCGGCCCTGACCTCAACCCACCAGCAGACCCAGCAGGAGCAGGTGCTGCTGCAGTCCGACGACAGGCTCCAGGACAGCATGCGCTCCAAAGAGGAGGAGCTGCGGCGGCTCTGGAACATGTACCAGATGGAGGTGCTCTTCGGCAAGGTCAAGGACGCCACCGGTGTGGCGGAAACGCACGTGAGTGCTGCCCTCGGCCCTCCCAGCTCCCAGACGCCCGAGCTGAGCCTGGGAAGCCAACACACCCAGCCTCCCCTTTGTGCCGGGTCAATTCCTCAGCACACAAAAGACACCCCTTCTTCCTCCGGCTACCGCCTCATTTCTCTGCTACCTCTCTCAGCAAAACCCACACGAGTTATCTACACTGGCCATCATCCTCTCCTGTTCCTGCTTACACTGGTGCTGACGTCTTTGACATATCAGCTCTAGGAGAACTATGAGTGTTTTCTCTCTGCTGTGTCTCCAGCACCCGTAGCTGGGTCTGGGCGCAGTAAAATGCCCAGTGCCAGCCTCAGTCCCACAGAAGCTGGGCCCCTGCTCTGGGGCCCACGCTTGGCAGCGGCTTCCTTGAAATTTCCTAAGATTTTATGTCCCCAGCTGGCAAACACTAATTCCCCTGGATCCCTGTCGGGTTTCTCCACTTACGGCGCTCTCCAACCCGCTGCTCCTCCTATGGGGTAGCCTCCGAGGAGCTCCAGGACTTGGACATATGGGGTCATCTAGAGCACTGTGGCCAGGCGCCTTTCCCGGCCGTATTTCCTCACGGGAGTGGGCAAGATTCACTGCCAGAACGTTGCTGGCATGTTGATTTTGGAAAGCAGCTGTGCTCACTGCTATCACTGCCCCGCAATCCGATTTTAGCTGATTCAATTTCCTTATATAGACAAGGAAGGGCCCGCAAAAATCATTTCTTCGGGGCTGCACACCCTCGAGGCAGCCCTGGGTCGGACTCACAGAGCGTCTCAACACCATTATGCAGAAGCCATCAGCTCAGCCACTTGTCCTGCGTGCCCGGGGGAAAGAAGGGGGGGAAAGAAGGAGGAGGGCACCCCTGCCTGCCCCAGCCCTGGCTCTGACTCGGGCTGGGCGGCCCCCAGGCGGTGGTGCGGCGGTTCCTGGCACAGGGCGACACCTTCACGCAGTTGGAGACGCTCAAAAGCGAAAACAAGCAGACGCTGATGGGGCTGAAGCACGAGAAGCAGCGGCTGCAGCGGGAGCTCGAAGACCTCAAGTACTCAGGGGAGACCATGCTGGTGAGGTGAGGTCCCGGGTGCCTGAGGGCGAGAGCGGGGCCTGCGGGGTCGGTGGAGCTCCAGTGGCGGCCTCCCTGCTCCCTGCAGCGAGCGGAGGCTGCACGTCGAGTTGCAGGGGCGCATCAAGGCTGGGGAGCAGCGGCGTGCTGACACACAGGATCGGCTGGAGCTCGCCATGCAGGCGATGCAAATGGCCAAAGAGGGCCTGGAACACCTGGCTGGCAAACTGAACCACATCCTAGTGGCAGGCCCCGCCCACGAGGAAGCCCCGCAAGACGCGAGAGGCGGTGCCAGCACGCAGGTGTGGGGTTCTGCCCCGTAGTCCGTCCACTCAAGAGAACACACCGCAGGCCCTGTCCAGGACATGAGAGGCCTGGACACAGGGGAAACCTCAACCCACTCCTGAGTCTCCACCCCACGTCTCAGGGGGCACCCCCTTACCCCTCAAGAGGCCCAGGACTTTAGGGACCCTGTCCCATTTCAAGTCCCGCCCCCATGGGAAAGTGCCACTCAGCCCCCCCCCCCCACACACACACACCCAAAACTTCAGAGACCCCGCTCCAATCCTGGAGCGACCACAGATGAGAGAAGCCCCACCCTGCCCGCAGCAGAATCCCATTTCTTAAGGTCATCCGGCAATGGCCTCTCTCCAGTTAGTATCTCTGCCCTCCCACGAAAAGACTCCCCCTGCCCCCCATGCCTTGGCTTGGGTCTCTGGAATTCAGAGGCAATTGCCTCATAAGCGTGGCCCTTGACCACAGACTCCCCACCCCACGGAGGATAGCACCACTCCGGTTGGTGGCCCCCAACTTCAAAGCCCTGGTCCCTGAGGAAAAGCCCCGCCCCTGGGTGGAGCCTGCCCCCAGAGGCCCACCCCCTCCCAACTCACCTGGTTCCGCCCCCGGCCGCAGGAGGCCGGCCGCTCTGCGGAAAAGGAGCTGGATCCCAAGGCAGGTGACTATCTGCCCAACCTACTGGGCCTCGTGGAGGAAAAACTGTTGAAGCTACAGGCGCAACTCCAGAACCACAACGTGCCAGAGATGCTGCGCCACATCGCCGACCGCGAGGTACCCCTTCAGCCAGGCGGTGGGGCTGAGGGTGCAGGGGCTGGGGCGGAGTACCAGGGGGTCGGGACATCCCCCTGGAGACCAGAGAGGAGGCCGATGGGCCGGGAATGGGCCTTAGGGACAAGGCGTGAGGTTTAAGGAGCTAGGGATGAACCACGAGAGTTTCCAGAGGGCCCTGGCGGGCCAGAGGTCAAGGCTGGGGCGATCAAGGGTCGGGCCTCGAGAGGACAAGAGGCGGGACCTAGAGACCGCGGGCGGGCCTGGGTGGGGAGGGCTGTGGGTATCAGGATGCACGCTGAGAACAAATGACGCGGCAGCGACCAAAGAAAACTTTACAGCAGTGGGCAGAGGTGCTGAATGGAATCAGGTTATGTCTCGGAGTGGGCTGGGGAGGAGGGGGAACGGACTTCGCTGCAGCCTCTGCCCACTCACACTGTTCTTCCCCGCTCCCCCCTCCCCCAGTTCTACTCCACCCTAGAGGGAAAGCTGCCGATGTACAACACCCGCATCGCCCTGCCTGTTGCCGGTCGCAAGGACAGGTTCTTCGGTCAGTACGGGCAAGGAAAGGGGGCGGGGCCGGGGGCCCAAGCAGAGCATCGGGAGGTGGTCAGGGGCCGGACCTAGGGCCAAGGTGGTGGTGGGATGATAAAGGCTGGGAAGGAACATCTGAGCCGGGAAAAGGGAACCTTGATCCCCTCTTCGCCCTTTGCAGGCGAAGAGGAGAGCGAGGACGAAGACAGCGACGTGGTGACCCGCGCGGAGCTCAAGATGCGTTCCCAGAAATTAATCGAATCCCGCAGCAAGAGGCGCGGTCGTTCGCGGAGGTCCTAGACTCGCCGTCGCGCCCACCTGGCGTTTCAGGGCCCCCTGCGGAGCCCCCAAACCCCTCTGGGCCCAGCGGCGGGCCCACGGGGACCCTTCAAGGGTTGAACGCGGCCCGGACGAGGGAGCAGAGCGGGCGGGCGATGCCCGGAGTAGAGAAGGGGGCTGGGTTGCCGGACGTTCCCACAGTAAATCTCCCCAGGCTGGTCCGCGCCGGCCTCGGAATCGCGCATTAAAGGTCAACCACCAGCCCCCTGAGTATTCGCCTCTCCTTGATCCTGCACCACCCCATAGATGGCTGCCCCTCAAACCAGGGCCACAGATTCAGCCCCCTCCGACCTGGGGAGTGATGCCTCCCATAAGCTCGGGACGCAGATGGAGCTCCCTCCATCCCTCCAGAGAAATGAGAAATACCTCCACACCTGGGGCGGACCAACCCTCCCCGTCTGAGCAAGCAGACTCTCCTTCTGAGGACGCAGACCTGTACCCCACTTAGCTATACACATTAGCTCCTCCACACCTGGGGACCCAAAAAAGAGCCCTCCCCTGGGAGAGAGAGAGGTGTCCTTTCTCCCGGGCTCAGACTGATACACGTCTATCCGGAGAGCTCGGGCCTCCTCCCCAGGGCCCTGGGCTGGGCGCTGGGGTCTGGCAGGGGCAACCGCGAGCCGTGGGTCCACCCCGCCCCGCCCCCGCGCTGCCCGGCCGCCCCGCCCCGCCGGCCCGACTCCCGGCCCCTGTTCCCCGACCGGCCCTTCCGCCTCAGTCAGCCGCGCGGCAGAGCGGGACGGGAGCGGACCATGGAGCGGACAACGAGCAAGGAGCTCGCCCTGGTAAGGGGACCTGGGGTCCCAGGACCCCACATCCCTGGCGACCCTCAAGTCCAGAAACTCCAGGTCCCCGACCGCCCCTTGGATCCTCTCTCCCCTCAAATCGGACCCTTCGGAACAGCCTGGGAGTCCCTACCTCTGGCCTCCCGGCCCCCTGACCCAGTGAAGCGGCTGGCTCCTTTTAGGGATGGTTGGTGGCGGGAGTGTCTCTGAGCGCATCTGCGGGAGGGACTAGAGACAGACTCGCTAAGACTGGACCCTGGGACGTCCCCAAATGCCACCCCATCCTCGCAAGGACTAGGTAGGAGGGTACCCGCGGCGCCGAGGGCACTTGCCGAGCCTGGGCCCCTGCCCCGAGTCTCACTGACTCTGGCCGGCAAAGGGGGATAAAACTGGAGGGATCAGGCTGGAGTCCGCGGAAGAGGCGGGGCCGTGGTCCCGGGAGCCTTCCCCCTGCGGCGTCCTGAGCCCGCCTCCGCGTCCAGGCGCCGCTGCAGGACTGGGGCGAGGAGACCGAGGACGGCGCGGTGTACAGTGTCTCCCTGCGGCGGCAGCGCAGTCAGCGCTTGAGTCCGGGAGCTGGGCCTCGGGGCCCCCAGGTGAGGAAGGCGTAGGAGGCTGGGGCCGAGCGGAAGGCGACCAGGTGAGGGCGGGGCTGAGTGGAGGGGAGGAACTGGGGCCCGAAGGAGGGGCGGGGCTTAGAGGCGACCTGGTAAGGATGGAGTGGGGCCTGGGGGCGGCCAGGTGAGTGGGGTAGGTGAGGAGGCGGGGGCCAGGTGAGGCCGAGGTGACTAGCAGGACTTGGGGACGGAACTGGGCGGCAGGGCCTAGGTAAGCCAGGTTTAGTGGGGCGGAGCTGGAGAAGGAGGAGTGGTCTTTGGAAGAGACCAGGCGAGAGCGAGGTGGGGCGGAGAGTCTGGGAACGGGCCAGTGAAGCGCGGCAGGAGAGCTGGGAACAGCCTGGGGGCGGAGGTGGGGGTGAGGTAGGGGTGGCTTGTAAATGGGGCAGAGGGCAGGGCGGGGCCTGGGCGGATGAGGATGTTCCAGGCGGGATTCGGGGGTCGATTGTGCAACGGGGAAGAATAATGAACTCAGGGGGCAGGATTAAGAAGAATGGACAGGATCAGATGCAAGATCGGTGCTTCCCAAAGACACGATTGGAATGGGATGCTGGGGCCCACCCCTCTGTGTCTCACTGCGGTCACCCTGCCCCGCAGGCCCCCAGCCCCGGTGCCGACGCCTTCCTCCATTACCGCACCAGCAAGGTGCGGGCGCTGAGGGCAGCGCGGCTGGAGCGGCTGGTGCGGGAGTTGGTGTCTGGAGACCGCGAGCAGGACCCAGGCTTCGTGCCTGCCTTCCTGGCCACCCACCGGGCCTTCGTGCCCACTGCCCGCGTGCTGGGCCTTCTCCTGCCACCGCCGCCGCCGCCCCTGCCGCCGGGGTCAGTACCAACGGGGGACTCTCGTGTTCCCACCCCAGACCTTCACCTCCCGGTTTACAACCAGGACCCGCCCCCCTCCAACCCCAGAATCTTCCTCCTGAGTCCCCTCCAGCCGCCCTCTTCTTCACCTGATGGCGGAGGGGGGAATGTCTTTCCAGGGTAGAGATCAAGAAGACAGAGGGAAGAGATCTGACCTTCAACAAGAACCTGAGGTTTGTCTCCCGTCGGGTGTGGGCAGGAGGGCATAGAGGTCAAAAGGCTCTGAAGTGTAGGGGCTCCAGAGGTCCAGAACTCTGGGCTGGGCTCTGAGGCCCCACCCCTCTGGCCAGGGCTGTGGTGTCAGTGCTGGGCTCCTGGCTGCGGGACTACCCTCAGGATTTCTGGGACCCCCCTGCCCACTCGGACCTAGGCAGTGTTTGCACCTTTCTGGGCTGGGCAGCCCCATCAGGGGCTGAGGCCCGGGAGGCAGAAAAGCTGCTGGGAGATTTCCTGAAGGATGCTGAGCCACAGCAGGAAGAAGAGGAGCAGTCCCAGACATGGGCAGGTGAGCGGGTTGGGGAACTGATAGTGTCCGGAACAGGCATTCTCCCTCCCCCAGGGGTCTTCTCCCCTCACGGAGGAGCTACAGATCTTGGGCAAGGTTCTTAACCCTGTCTGAGCCTCAGTTTCCCCACCTGTAAAATGGGGATAATAGCCCTTTGATTAAAGGATGGGCATTTGTCTATCACCTCCCCCAAAACACATCCCAACTACAAAGATAGTCCATCATTGGGTCAGGATACCCTGTGTTTTTGGCTACAAATCATCTATTACTACTTGCCTTAGGAGCTACAGAGACCTGGGTTCAAATCCTAGTTCTGCCATTTGATGACTGTGCGACCTTGGATAAATCACCTCTCTGAGCCTCAGTTTCCTTATCTGCAAAATGGGGGCAATGACAGTACTTACCTCATTGGCTTCTTCATTCATTCAACAAATATTTAGCCACTGGCTCTGGGCACATAACAGTGGACAGGAGCTCCCTGTTCCCTGGGGAAGACAATTAGTGGACAAGTAAATAAACAAATAATGAGGGCTTGGCAAATAGTATTATTTTCATTACTGTTGTTATCACAGATTCTTACTTATTAGAATCTACCACTTATAATAAAATCGATACAATAAATCATACTGATATTTTCTAGTGAGGTGGGTGTCAGCAAACTATCTAGCCCTTTGTAGAAAAGTTTGCTGGGACTTCCCTGGTGGTCCAGTGGTTAAGACTCTGCGTTTCCATTGCAGGGGGCATGGGTTCAATCCCTGGTCGGAGAACTAAGATCCCACATGCCACGTTTGCCAACCTCTGTTGTAGAGAGCTTTGGGGGGAAGGAAAAATATCCACATACTTCATTCAGATCTTTTTTCAGTTGTCATCTCCTCAGACATGCCTTCTCAGATCCCCTCCCAACAAATACAGCCTCCCACTCTGACTTATTTTTCTGCATAGAACCCATTGGTCTTGTCCCCAACTCTATCCCAGGGTCAGTTACAATACGGATTTGTCTACTGAATAATTGCATCCTGCTTATAAAGTATCATCTTTCACCCATCTGTGTTTGATCTGATCCTTGTCACAAGAGCTTTATATCCCTAATCCATTCTTTAAGCCTCCCACTCTGAGTCCTATTACCTGACTTATTTTTCTGCATAGAACCCATTGGTCTTGTCCCCAACTCTATCCCAGGGTCAGTTACAATACGGATTTGTCTACTGAATAATTGCATCCTGCTTATAAAGTATCATCTTTCACCCATCTGTGTTTGATCTGATCCTTGTCACAAGAGCTTTATATCCCTAATCCATTCTTTAATCCTTAAACTGGCCACATTCCTCTCTGCTTTACAAAGTAGCAACCACTTCTCTCCCCTGGTGAGAGTTATTTATATACATTTTATCCCTTCATCTTTCCTCCTGGTTACCAAGTATCTTTCTTCCTCTGCCTTCAAGATTTCACCAGCTGATTCCAAGTCATCAGAGCTACGCAGGGCAG